>NC_068434.1:25808165-25960959 GCF_023373465.1 Oncorhynchus keta | reverse complement strand
GACCAGTGAACTGGAGATAAGGCGGAGCTTTACCTAGCATGGACTTGTAAATGACCTGAGCCAGTGGGTCTGGCGACGAATATGTAGTGAGGGCCAGCCGACTAGAGCATACAAGTCGCAGTGGTGGGTGGTATAAGGTGCTTTAGTGACAAAACGGATGGCACTGTGATAGACTGCATCCAGTTTGCTGAGTAGAGTGTTGGAAGCCATTTTGTAGATGACATCGCTAAGTCGAGGATCGGTAGGATAGTCAGTTTTACTCAGGGTAAGCTTGGCATGTGAGTGAAGGAGGCTTTGTTATGAATAGAAAGCCGACTCTGGATTTGATTTTTTGATTGGAGATGTTTGATGAGTCTGGAAGGAGAGAGTTTGCAGTCTAGCCAGACACCTAGGTACTTATAGATGTCCACATATTCAAGGTTGGAACCATCCAGGGTGGTGATGCTAGTCGGGCATGCGGGTGCAGGCAGCATGGGTTGAAAAGCATGCATTTGGTTTTACTCGCGTTTAAGAGCAGTTGAGGCCACGGAAGGAGTGCTGTATGGCATTGAAGCTCGTTTGAGGTTTGATAGCACAGTGTCCAATGACGGGCCGAAAGTATATAGAATGGTGTCGTCTGCGAGAGGTGGGATCAGGAATCGCCCCAGCAAGAGCAACATCATTGATATATACAGAGAAAAGAGTCGGCCCGAGAATTGAACCCTGTGGCACCCCATAGAGACTGCCAGAGGACCGGACAGCATGCCCTCTGATTTTGACACACTGAACTCTGTCTGCAAAGTAATTGGTGAACCAGGCAAGGCAGTCATCCGAAAAACCGAGGCTGTTGAGTCTGCCGATAAGAATTTGGTGATTGACAGAGTCGAAAGCCTTGGCGAGGTCGATGAAGACGGCTGCACAGTACTGTCTTTTATCGATGGCGGTTATGATATCATTTAGTACCTTGAGTGTGGCTGAGGTGCACCTGACTGGCTCGGAAACCAGATTGCACAGCGGAGAAGGTACGGTGGGATTCGAGATGGTCAGTGACCTGTTTGTTGACTTGGCTTTCGAAGACCTTAGATAGGCAGGGCAGGATGGATATAGGTCTATAGCAGTTTGGGTCCAGGGTGTCTCCTCCTTTGAAGAGGGGGATGACTGCGGCAGCTTTCCAACTTTGGGGATCTCAGACGATATGAAAGAGAGGTTGAACAGGCTGGTAATAGGGTTGCGACAATGGCGGCAGATAGTTTCAGAAATAGCGGGTCCAGATTGTCAAGCCCAGCTGATTTGTACGGGTCCAGGTTTTGCAGCTCTTTCAGAACATCTGCTATCTGGATTTGGGTAAAGGAGAACCTGGAGAGGCTTGGGTGAGGAACTACGGGGGGGCGGAGCTGTTGGCCGAGGTTGGAGTAGCCAGGCGGAAGGCATGGCCAGCCGTTGAGAAGTGCTTATTGAAGTTTTCGATAATCATGGATTTATCGGTGGAGACCGTGTTTCCTAGCCTCAGTGCAGTGGGCAGCTGGGAGGAGGTGCTCTTGTTCTCCATGGACTTCACAGTGTCCCAGAACTTTTGGAGTTGGAGCTACAGGATGCAAACTTTTGCCTGAAGAAGCTGGCCTTAGCTTTCCTGACTGACTGCGTGTATTGGTTCCTGACTTCCCTGAACAGTTGCATATCACGAGGGCTATTCGATGCTATTGCAGTCCGCCACAGGATGTTTTTGTGCTGGTCGAGGGCAGTCAGGTCTGGAGTGAACCAAGGGCTGTATCTGTTCTTGGTTCTGCATTTTTTTGAACGGAGCATGCTTATCCAAAATGGTGAGGAAGTTACTTTTAAAGAATGACCAGGCATCCTCAACTGACGGGATGAGGTCAATGTCCTTCCAGGATACACGGGCCAGGTCGATTAGAAAGGCCTGCTCACAGAAGTGTTTTAGGGAGCGTTTGACAGTGATGAGGGGTGGTCGTTTGACTGCGGCTCCGTGGCGGATACAGGCGATGAGGCAGTGATCGCTGAGATCCTGGTTGAAGACAGCGGAGGTATATTTGGAGGGCCAGTTGGTCAGGATGACGTCTATGAGGGTGCCCTTGTTTACAGAGTTAGGGTTGTACCTGGTGGGTTCCTTGATGATTTGCGTGAGATTGAGGGCATCTAGCTTAGATTGTAGGACTGCCGGGGTGTTAAGCATATCCCAGTTTAGGTCACCTAACAGGACAAACTCTGAAGCTAGATGGGGGCGATCAATTCACAAATGGTGTCCAGGGCACAGCTGGGAGCTGACGGGGGTCGGTAGCAGGCGGCAACAGTGAGAGACTTGTTTCTGAGAGAGTAATTTTCAAAATTAGTAGTTCAAACTGTTTGGGTATGGACCTGGAAAGTATGACATTACTTTGCAGGCTATCTCTGCAGTAGACTGCGACTCCGCCCCTTTGGCAGTTCTATCTTGACGGAAGATGTTATAGTTGGGTATGGAAATCTCTGAATTTTTGGTGGCCTTCCTGAGCCAGGATTCAGACACGGCAAGGACATCAGGGTTAGCAGAGTGTGCTAAAGCAGTGAGTAAAACAAACTTAGGGAGGAGGCTTCTGATGTTGACATGCATAAAACCAAGACTTTTTCGATCACAGAAGTCAACAAATGAGGGTACCTGGGGACATGCAGGGCCTGGGTTTACCTCCACATCACCCGCGGAACAGAGAAGGAGTAGTATGAGGGTGCGGCTAAAGGCTATCAAAACTGGTCGCCTAGAGCGTTGGGGGCAGAGGATAAGAGGAGCAGGTTTCTGGGCATGGTAGAATATATTCAGGGCATAATGCGCAGACAGGGGTATGGTGGGGTGCGGGTACAGCGGAGGTAAGCCCAGGCACTGGGTGATGATGAGAGAGGTTGTATCTCTGGACATGCTGGTTGTAATGGGTGAGGTCACCGCATGTGTGGGGGGTGGGACAAAGGAGGTAACAGGGGTATGCAGAGTGGATCTAGGGGCTCCATTGTGAACTAAAACAATGATAACTAACCTGAACAACAGTATACAAGGCATATTGACATTTGGGAGAGACATACAGCGAGGCATACAGTAATCACAGGTGTTGAATTGGGAAAGCTAGCTAAAAAGAGTAGGCGAGGCTAATCAGCTAGCACAACAAACAGCAGGTAAAATGGCGTTGACTAGGCAACTGGCCGACAGATAAAACAAACAAGCAGAATGGAGTACCGTGATTAATGGACAGTCCAGCGTGCGTCAGCTATGTAGCCAAGAGATCAGTGTCCAGGGGGCAGCGGTGGATGGGCAGGGAAGCTGGGCTGGCGAGTGTTATCCAGGTTTAAAAAAAACTAACAATGACTAAATAGCTTGTAGCTAGTTAGCTGGTTAGCGTCTGGAGGTTCTTGAGTGTGTCATAAAATAAAATAAAAATTAAAGGTGATAGCGATTCCGTATCACAGTGGGTGAGGCAGGTTTCCGGAAGGTATAAACAAAATAAAAATCAAAGAGAGATAGAAAGTAAATGGGTTCAGAGTGTTTAGAACGCAGTGAGCCAGATGGTTAGCAGGCCTGTGCTAACAAGCTAACAGTTCGTAGGCCCGGGCTAGACAAGCTAACCGTTAGCAGGCCGAATTAGCAAGCAGGGAGATAGCGAGGGCTAGAGAGCTAACCTTTGGGGACGTCGCGATGGGGTGAGTCTGTTTATTCCTCTTCTTGCGGTGACATCGACAGACCGGTCGTGGGCCCGGTAATTGTAGCCCAGAGTATGCTACAGGTGCTCTAGTACGCTAGGTGAGCTGGAGACACAGCGTTTCAGAAAGCTCGCGGGCCTTGGCCAGCAGATGGATCTTTGGCGATGTCGCAACGAAAAAGCCTGTTGAAACCACCTCGGACGATTATGTCGGCGGACCAGTCGTGATGGATCGGCGGGGCCCGTGTCGGCAGTAAAGGGTCCAGGCCAATTGGCAAAAGAGGTATTGTTGGGCCTCTTCGGCTAGTCGGGAGATGGGCTTAGCTCAAGGCTAACTGTAGCTTGTTTTGGGACAGAGACGTTAGCCAGGAGTAGCCACTGATTGCAGCTAGCTAGTTGCGATGATCCGGTGTAAAGGTTCAGAGCTTGCGGTAGGAATCCGGAGATGTGGTAGAGAAAGAGCAGTCTGATATGCAACATGAAGTAATCTCGGACCTGCACCAATGCTGCTGTCCTCCTCCACGGAAGTCTTCTTGGCACGGCCACTGGACTTACGTTTAGCCTACATGACAACAGATTATAGGTCTCATAGCAGATCTAAGGTCAGTGTAGCGTCTCCTAATGCTTTAAGGCTAGGATTTAGTAGTACTAAACTAATCATAGATCTGTGCCTAAGTAGGCAGAACATGTGTAAAGGACAGCATATTTCTTACCTTGCCTCCTGTCCTGTTCTTGTTGGTCTCATGTGTCTCTGTTTCATCCTTCATATTCCCCACAACCTTATTTTGGTCATCCGGGGGATCCTCCCATTTCACGCTCTGGTGGATAAATGAGAGGTCAATATCAGTCCTAGGTTGGGACTTTGTGAAACAACTTATTCGCTCCTATTTTAAACAAAACGGCAATAGTGGTCAGATTTCAGTCCATGGATCAATCCAGTGAGACCTATTGCTTTGGTAGTGACCTACTATATTGTTAGTAATTTCTCCTCTAAACTCAAAATAGGCTAAATGAACCATACCTTGCTGTCATCTGACATGATGTGTAGCTTATTGTTGTAGGCTGTTTAGAGGAAATACTAATATCTCCTTTGATAAAACGTCAGTGAACCATCGGCAGACAACTGAAGTGAATATGAACGTCCTTGAATTATGCCAAAGCATTGTTGAATACTCGATTCCGATTGGCTGAAGCCAGGGCATTCTTCAAAGATGTCATACACACATGATGTCACAATTAGGCCTAAGTCTATGTCTATATGAACTGTCAATGTCATTTGAAAACAGATTATAGCTTGTCAATGTTCTGCCAAACGAAAATATTTGTAAGTGCACGTTTTTGCGTTTAATTTATGGTTTATCAAGCATCCTCATTCATCGCCATGCACAAAAACGTAACTCGCTGCCATCCATTAGCTATAATTCTGAGGTTGCAAAGCTGCAAAACTAGGACATGCAATAAATTATAACCACTTGCACCTAGAATAATTTAAAATCAATGACGTTCTAGGGGGCTTGAACTATTTCAGCACTATGGAGCTGTCCGCTGCATAGTGCTGACACGTTTCTTGGCGTCAGGGGACCGTGCCATGGTGCTGAAATGTTTCGAGTCTGGGCAGCACCTGAGACCACGGCACGGTGCTGAAATGGAGCAGGGCTCAGTTCTATGGGTATCTCATGCGGATTTTTCTGCTAACCTATGTATAACGATAGTATAATTACATTATTTTCATCCATCCGTCAACACAAATGGCATGTCAACGTTCCCCAAATAATAATGCAATGAAGCCAAGCCAAGATGTATGGTTCTTCATCCAGAGGACGAAGCACCATTGTATCATCTAAAACCTTCAGAGAGATCCCTTAAAACTGTAGTATAAATTCTCCACATCTGTTCTGGTAGCTAGGTTAATTTAGCGAGACATGGACAAATCCAACACATAGCGTTTCTACTGAGTAGTGCTTAGAGGTGACTGCCTGTCATGTTGCTAGTTGTAATGACGCTTTTAAAACAACAAAAGGTATTTGTAATTGCTCTGGGAGCTAATTATTGCAGAGCCCAGCTACACATCCTGCCCGCTGGGCTCATTATGGACAGCCAATGAGCAGTTCAGGTGAAAAAGTCAGCCAGATCTGATCCCTATAACATACATGATACTAGGATCCTGTAGCAACCTGCCGGCCTGCACAATCCTCCATGGCACGAATGCTACACGCGCAATATGTTATGCTAACATCCCACAACAATTCCCCAATTGGAATTACTTGCCTAAACTTCCAATCATACTTATTTTCTAATATCAACCATCGTTTCTGCACTTAAGGCAGAATTGCCATTAGAACGAGATGGAATTAGGACAACTGTAAAGCTCGTTAAACGTAGGCTACAATTAACCTTACCTGGCTGTCGTCAGCCATTATGTGTAGCCCGTTAATTAAGGCTCTGCGCCTCTGATACTGCAGCTGTTCTGATAGGCTACTGTAGCTGTTCTGTAACTGTTAAACTAGTCTAATCTAATCGTATCCGTCGAAACCCCGTCAGTGAACCGCCCTCAAACACAATGAACTGATGTCAATATGGACATTAACCTTCACATAAAGATATCAAATACATGATGTCAGATATGCCTAGAAGTATTGTTGCCTTGATCAGAATACATATCATAGTGTCACAGTACGTGCTGTTGACAGCCTACCCCGAAATCAAACAGGAACATGGATTTTGTGACATCTGTTGTGAATGTTTTTACAATTGTATAACTGCCTTCATTTTACTGGACCCCATGAAGAGTAGCTGCTGCAGCTAAAGGGGATCCACAATAAATACAAATACAAACCCAATGCACCATGATAATACATGCATCAACTTGTTTTGACATATCACATGGGATATGACAGTTCCTGATTCTGAGATACTGTAAACCAACAGACCTTGAGAGGAGATAAAACATCATCTGTTGATCTATTTCACAGGTTTCTGGTGGTTTCTAAGCATTCTACATGTGTTGGGGAAGGAGGGTGGGATCTCTCCAGAGCATCTAATTACATCAATCATGTCTTGCCATGCATGTGATATGAGATAATGTTATGCACCTCGTAAATATACATTGCCTAAGGCTGCAGTGCTATACTCCATGGAGACAGTGCTCAATGTTAATTTTTCATGATGGATATATGCTACTCCATTTCATACAATCAATCATCAATCAATCAGTACAATTTATTTATAAAGCCCTTTTTACATCAGCAGATGTCACAAAATGCTTATTCCGACACCCAGCTTAAAACCTCAAATAGCATGCAATGCAGATTTAGAAGCACGGTGGCTAGGAAAAACTCTCTAGAAAAACAGGAACCTAGGAAGAAACGTAGAGAGGAACCAGGCTCTGAGGGGTGGCTAGTCCTCTTCTGGCTGTGGAGATTATAAGCGTACATGGCCATTAAGGCCAGATCGTTCTTCAAGTACTGTAGTTCAAACATTCTTCATAGATGACCAGCAGAGTCAACAAAATAATGTGGTTATAGAGGGTGCAACAGGTCAGCACCTCCGGAGTAATTATCAGTTGGCTTTTCATAGCCGAACATTCAGAGGTCGAGACAGCAGGTGTGGTAGACAGAGAGAGAGAGGAGAGAGAGAGAGAGAGAGAGAGAGAGAGAGAGAGAGAGGTGGGGGAGAGAAAGAGAGAGGTGGGGGAGAGAGAGAGCGAAGATCGAAACAGCAGGTCCATGACAAGGTATCACGTCTGGAGAACACACATGCCTCTTCATGTGATACATGATGTTTGGCTGTGCTGTGCTAAGTGTTATCTTATGGGTTTGGTGATTGTTCTGTGTGAAGCCGTATTCTGCATTGCATCATGGAATGTGATGTGAAATCCCTGGGCCTATGGCTGTTGAAGCTACTCCACTGCACTGCTGTTCCACTGCACTGCCCTTCTCCCCCGATTGCTCAGTTTGGCCTGGCGGCCAGCTCTAGGAAGAGTCTTGGTGGTTCCAAACTTCTCCCGTTTAAGAATGATGGAGGCCACTGTGTCCTTGGGGACCTTCAATATTGCAGAAATGTTTTGGTACCCTTCACCAGATCTGTGTCTTGACACAATCATGTCTCTGAGCTCTATGGACAATTCCTGCGACCTCATGGCTTGGTTTTTGCTCTGACATACACTGTCAACTGTTGGACCTTATATTTTCAACATATAGAAAACATCTAGCTGCAGATAGCTAATTCTCCTCTATGTGTTTTCCCCTTGCTGCTAATAAGCTCTTACCAATCGAACTAAATTAATAGACAACATCTGGTTATCTGACAGTCTATGCAGCAACTATTGTATTAGAGTCGAGCTGTGGTCCTGCCAACTCAAAAACTGCACAATAAATGTGTAACCAAGGGGGAACTAGTGCATTTCTCTGAGAAAAGCTGCTTCAGTTTTACTAATCTTCCAAAACACTTGAAATTCTTGTAAAATCATTGGCATTTATTTGATCAAATAGACTTTGAAAGGGTAGACATGCAGAAATGCCTCTTGTCAAAAGTCTTGCTGTTACAAAAGTAGTTCTAACTGCAGCATAAGCGGTTACAGGTTCTTCTTGGTGAAGCGCCTGAATGGCTTCATCATTGCTGAAAAGACCCTGACAATCAAGGATCGTTTTTTGACAGGCTGAGATATGGAGGGAGAAACCTCTCCAACGGGAGCTAGAAACACAAGAGAAATGGATGGGGTAAGAGAGAGAGAGAGAGAGAGAGATGCAGTATAGTAACGTTGAAAAATAACAGTGCTATGAGTTTGGTAGGCATACCTATGTTTCTAACACACACCTAAACAAAACTACAAGCTTTAGCAGAGCTCTAAAACATCCTCACCTATGCAATGTCCGTCAGTAGAGGGAATCTCAGTCTGTTCCTGGACTGAATGGCAGTCCTTTTTGTTTCCTCTCTTGGAACGCTAACAGAAGAAAGGTCAAGAAAATGGTACAGAGAATAAATAAATAAATGGAACACTTCTGAATCCAAGGCACCAATTTAGTGATTAATAAAACATATTTATCTCATGTATTTGTCTTATCATATCAATAACATCAATAACATCAGCACCTCACTGGAACCAAAAACAAATGCTAACTCCCTGCTATACCTTGAAGTTGATCCTGAGTTTGGTCATTGAAAAGCAAAGGAAGCTCCTTCTTGCTTTCTGCTCAGCCCCCCCTCTCTGTCTCAGCCTGGTCTGATGGGTTTGTTGCAGCAGAAGCTGGTCTTGACGCCTCCTTGCATCCCTGTACCAGCTGCTGGGTCAAGGACTTTACCAGGACTCTGTCAAATGCAGGGTCCTGGGAGGAAAGAGCTGCTTGCAGGGTGTTATAAGAGCCAAACTCCTCCATGAGGTTTTTATGTACACCTCTGAACACCCTTTGGATGTTCAGGTTCTGCGAATATGCCTTTGTCCTGGAGAATCTGGATGCAGCACAGAACTCAGACAGGACTTGTCTGATGAGTTGCTGAGATGTTTCTGTCAGATCTGCTGCCTGTTGGGAGGGTCCATCTAGGGCTGAGGGTCTGATCTCCGATAGCAACCTTATCACCAGTATGGGGACAAAACAGATGCCATCATCTTTGCTGGAGTCCATCAAGTACTGCAGTGGTAATGCAGTGGCACTGCTGATGTCCGGGGTGATTAAGAGCTCCCTCAGATGGCCAGAGCTGCTGGGGATACACTCCTCCTTCTCTTCAATGTCAATCCCATCTCCCTTTGGTACCAAAGAGGTTCCCTTGCTGGTGAAAGACGGAGTGGAGGATCGAAAAGAGGCTTTTGCACTCGGTGGTCGACTGCTGTCAGTCATTGGACTGTTACGATGCAGGGGTTCATCTGTGTGTGCCATCATCTTTGTCTTTAGGTCACTTGAAGAAATCTCTGGCATTTTAGAGACCCTGGTGTCGATGCAGGAGCTCCTGACGATGGGGCAGGTCAGATCAAAAGGCACTTCGTCAGGGATGGGAGTGCCAGGGAGGTTGATCTCTAACTCACACTCTGACCTAGGACTCTTTGAAGAGCTGGACAAGGAACTACGACCATTTAAAGAAGTGGACAAAGATGAACAGGTTCTAGGGATGTCTTGGCAGACTTGTTCACTGTCATCCTCACTTTTCTCAACCTCCTTCAGTATAGTTCCTACCATATCATTGATCTGAAGGAGCTCCCTGGAATCCTTCATTCGCCCTAAGTTTGAGATTTCACTCTGGATAGCAACCAGGATTTCCCCAAGGGTCTCATTGGAAGAAGCATTTTCTGTCCTTTCGGATCCGGGTGGCTTCAGCCCTGTGAAGAAATCCTTAAGTGTGTTCTTCATACTGACGCAGATGGTCTTAGCTGTTGACCAAAGCTTCTCCTCTGATATTTTAACACTCAATTCAGTATCATCCAGTTGGGAGCCCCCGTGGGAGCACTGTGAAACTCTCCCACTTCTTTCCAGTAGCACAGTGTCAGTGGACCCATTTCTCTGGAAAATAGTCGCCATTCCTTTGACAAAGGTTTCCACTAATCCAGAGGCTGTATTCTCAGAGGACATGGAGGACATGGATTCTGAAAGGACATGGATCTCTGATGGTGAGCTAGATGATAAGCCAGCCTGCAGACTTTTCTGAAGACCAGTATGGCTGATCTGTGTGATAAAGGAATGACTGGATCTCATCAGCACTTTACTCACTGCCTCTTCTGCCTGAGTCTGGAAGTCATTGCTAGAGAGCTTCTTAATGCTCTGAATCAGACTAGTAGAGGACTCTGTGATTCTGACACTCTCTTCTGAGCTCAATTGAGAATATTGAGTACTCACGCTCAAGTCTTCATTGGGTGAGGGTGACTGGGAAATAGTATAGTCATCGAGCTTTGATAGGACACCATCAACAAACCAACAAGCCTCTAGGGACTCATCAGATGAACTGACAACGGCCAAGGATTTACTCTCCACTTTTGATAACTCTGACTTGTAGATGGAAAAAACACTGCTAAGAACTTCTTGAGTACTGGTATCCAGATTGGAGAGACAGAGAGCTGGTATTGGTTGGCTCTCACTGGGAACTCTACTAAGTTCGGAGCTGGGTAACTGGACCTCAACAGTTGAAACAGTTGCCTTTTCCAGGGTGTCTGAAGACTCCTGAAGAGAAGCATCCTTAGCCACACCTTCTTCTCGAGCGGATAGAGTTAAAAGGTCCCTCAGCTTTGCTCGTATACGGCCGTAGAGTGTGCGGGCTAGAGAGAAGGTTATCATCTGTGAAGATCCTGTTTTGTGGTCATTTACAGGAACTGGCCAATCAACTGCTTCACATGTGCCTTCAAATGATGCTATCGTCTCCATGCCTCCCACAAATGCCTTAACAATCACTGTGGCAGTGGAGGTTACAGGTGTCAGGGCTGTGCAGCTGGTATTCAGGGAAGCTTCAGTAATGCTAGGAGTAGCACTAGAAGGCCTAGAGGAAGGAGCCATGCCAGAAGAGCTGCTGACTTTCCTTGTAAGGATGGTGCTCACCGCCTTCAGGGCTTTAGACTGAAAGTTGGGGCTAGAGAGGGTCTGAATCTTTCTGGCCACCACACTGGTAGAGGATCCAGTCTCTTTGAGAAAGTGAGTGGTCCCTTCTTTCCCAGATGGACACTCAACATCAAGGTCACATTGAAGATTGGTCAGACATTTTGACCCCAAGATTGTCATCTTCTTGGCCAGATCCAATAGGATGTTGAAGTCCTGTGCCATTTTGTCCATTGTGCCGACAATGGCATCCAGCACATCATCGGTCACAGGGTCCATGAGGGGCTCGATAAACCCTACCCACTCTGGCTCAGACGTTTGGCTCTGTAGCTCGGCCAGGATCTGCACCGAGGCTACCCGAATGACCTCCTTGCCTGCTGCTATGTCCTGACTGTCCATAGGGGGGGCAACTCCCCGAGCTGGCCTGAATGGCCACTGAGAGGCCAGAGTTAAGCTGGTGTACCACCTCCCCCCACGATAGCACAGCTCAACTCGGAGGAGCTGGAGGAGGTGGGGTTGGAGTGACCCTCAACCAGGGATATCAGGAGGCTCTCTTCCGTTACCCCAAAAAGAGCCTTCAGAGGCTCCTCCATGAGGGGAGCCTCTCTAGTTGCAGGCAAGCTCTGCAATGAGGTCTGGGACCTTGAAGATAAACACACAATCACCACTTATGCCATGCAAATGTGACCAACTGGTATCTAATCTGGGCCATTAGTGAGCCTGATAACCAAATTAGAGCAATGATGGATTACTTCTCATACCACCGTAGTTCTAGAAGCCTAAAGCCAACTGACACAATTTTTTTGCCTGATTTTTATGTTTGTATGACATCAGAATATGATTAATTCTGAAAGGCATGTACCTGATCTATTTATTCATAGATTACTTTATGGCTTACCCAGTTAAAAATGACTTTCACCTGGACCCACCCCCTCAGTGGCAACATTTCTGACCAGAATTTAAAACTACAAGGTGTGAATTCCAAGTTAATAATTTATGATAAGTATGGGTCAGGTCTTGCAATTATTAAGTTGAAATATTGCTGTGAACATACCTCTTAGGCGAACAGCATGGTGATGAGGTTCTGCGAGTGGAATTTTGGCGGCACCCTGCACTCTCCTTAGTCCAGTTGTTCATCTCACTGATCAGCAGCCTTTTCTCTCTCTCATCCAGACTGCCTAAGGAATCCTCAGACCCTATCAGAGAGCACTGGGATTCTGGGGAGGTTGGCCCACTCCTCAGGTTCACCCCCATGATACGAGCTAGCGCTGGTAGGAGAATGCGGAGGGCTGTCTGGGTCACGACTTTAACAATCTTCAGACACAGCATGGAGAGCTGCTCGAATGTGAGCTATGGCCAACAAACAGAGTAATGTTTTTGTCAATCAAGCAATTCCATGACACCATTCCCTATATAGCGCACAACTTTTGACCAGAACCTTATGTGGAGAGACTTACGTTATTTTTCATGCCATGCTGAATCACTCTCCATTGGCTAGAGAAAAGAAAAGAAAGGAAACATATTTTACCTGCACACTGGTGTTGAGTTAGTGGAGTCACTAGATAGCCATGTCAGGGAAAATAAAAGTGTATTTAATTAAGCTGTTAGCAAGTACATGAGACATTTTGTTCTTGATTTACAGGAAGAGTTAGGGGTGTGGTTACAGTGATGTTAGGTGTAGTGTCTAAAATCCCATTTGTGGTTAGAAGGTGCACTATGACTATAAATTCAGAGTTGTTTTATGTGAGGTTGGAAAAAGACATGGGACTTGCTCATCAGTTAGACTCCTCAGGAAGGAGAGGAGGATTGGGGCACAGCATGTCTCAATCTTGAGAGAAGGCATTAGAGTCCTCTGAGCCTCCTTCTCCAGCTGCTCAATGATAGATCCCCTTTCCCGGAAACCACACCCGGGTGTCTGAGAAGACTCTGGGAAACCGCAAAGAGAAATCTAAAGTTGAATCTGAACTTGATCCCTAATTTCCTTCACCTTTAGTGATTTGATTGCACTGGACAGGTAAACGCACATCTTTCTGCGGGCCTCCACTATATTGCTTTCACCTATATAGATACTATCTTCTCAGATCAGTGCTGATGAATTTGAACACAACCTGCACCCAACATGAAGTAATCTCGGACCTGCACCAATGCTGCTGTCCTCCTCCACGGAAGTCTTCTTGGCACGGCCACTGGACTTACGTTTAGCCTACATGACAACAGATTATAGGTCTCATAGCAGATCTAAGGTCAGTGTAGCGTCTCCTAATGCTTTAAGGCTAGGATTTAGTAGTACTAAACTAATCATAGATCTGTGCCTAAGTAGGCAGAACATGTGTAAAGGACAGCATATTTCTTACCTTGCCTCCTGTCCTGTTCTTGTTGGTCTCATGTGTCTCTGTTTCATCCTTCATATTCCCCACAACCTTATTTTGGTCATCCGGGGATCCTCCCATTTCACGCTCTGGTGGATAAATGAGAGGTCAATATCAGTCCTAGGTTGGGACTTTGTGAAACAACTTATTCGCTCCTATTTTAAACAAAACGGCAATAGTGGTCAGATTTCAGTCCATGGATCAATCCAGTGAGACCTATTGCTTTGGTAGTGACCTACTATATTGTTAGTAATTTCTCCTCTAAACTCAAAATAGGCTAAATGAACCATACCTTGCTGTCATCTGACATGATGTGTAGCTTATTGTTGTAGGCTGTTTAGAGGAAATACTAATATCTCCTTTGATAAAACGTCAGTGAACCATCGGCAGACAACTGAAGTGAATATGAACGTCCTTGAATTATGCCAAAGCATTGTTGAATACTCGATTCCGATTGGCTGAAGCCAGGGCATTCTTCAAAGATGTCATACACACATGATGTCACAATTAGGCCTAAGTCTAATGTCTATATGAACTGTCAATGTCATTTGAAAACAGATTATAGCTTGTCAATGTTCTGCCAAACGAAAATATTTGTAAGTGCACGTTTTTGCGTTTAATTTATGGTTTATCAAGCATCCTCATTCATCGCCATGCACAAAAACGTAACTCGCTGCCATCCATTAGCTATAATTCTGAGGTTGCAAAGCTGCAAAACTAGGACATGCAATAAATTATAACCACTTGCACCTAGAATAATTTAAAATCAATGACGTTCTAGGGGCTTGAACTATTTCAGCACTATGGAGCTGTCCGCTGCATAGTGCTGACACGTTTCTTGGCGTCAGGGGACCGTGCCATGGTGCTGAAATGTTTCGAGTCTGGGCAGCACCTGAGACCACGGCACGGTGCTGAAATGGAGCAGGGCTCAGTTCTATGGGTATCTCATGCGGATTTTTCTGCTAACCTATGTATAACGATAGTATAATTACATTATTTTCATCCATCCGTCAACACAAATGGCATGTCAACGTTCCCCAAATAATAATGCAATGAAGCCAAGCCAAGATGTATGGTTCTTCATCCAGAGGACGAAGCACCATTGTATCATCTAAAACCTTCAGAGAGATCCCTTAAAACTGTAGTATAAATTCTCCACATCTGTTCTGGTAGCTAGGTTAATTTAGCGAGACATGGACAAATCCAACACATAGCGTTTCTACTGAGTAGTGCTTAGAGGTGACTGCCTGTCATGTTGCTAGTTGTAATGACGCTTTTAAAACAACAAAAGGTATTTGTAATTGCTCTGGGAGCTAATTATTGCAGAGCCCAGCTACACATCCTGCCCGCTGGGCTCATTATGGACAGCCAATGAGCAGTTCAGGTGAAAAAGTCAGCCAGATCTGATCCCTATAACATACATGATACTAGGATCCTGTAGCAACCTGCCGGCCTGCACAATCCTCCATGGCACGAATGCTACACGCGCAATATGTTATGCTAACATCCCACAACAATTCCCCAATTGGAATTACTTGCCTAAACTTCCAATCATACTTATTTTCTAATATCAACCATCGTTTCTGCACTTAAGGCAGAATTGCCATTAGAACGAGATGGAATTAGGACAACTGTAAAGCTCGTTAAACGTAGGCTACAATTAACCTTACCTGGCTGTCGTCAGCCATTATGTGTAGCCCGTTAATTAAGGCTCTGCGCCTCTGATACTGCAGCTGTTCTGATAGGCTACTGTAGCTGTTCTGTAACTGTTAAACTAGTCTAATCTAATCGTATCCGTCGAAACCCCGTCAGTGAACCGCCCTCAAACACAATGAACTGATGTCAATATGGACATTAACCTTCACATAAAGATATCAAATACATGATGTCAGATATGCCTAGAAGTATTGTTGCCTTGATCAGAATACATATCATAGTGTCACAGTACGTGCTGTTGACAGCCTACCCCGAAATCAAACAGGAACATGGATTTTGTGACATCTGTTGTGAATGTTTTTACAATTGTATAACTGCCTTCATTTTACTGGACCCCATGAAGAGTAGCTGCTGCAGCTAAAGGGGATCCACAATAAATACAAATACAAACCCAATGCACCATGATAATACATGCATCAACTTGTTTTGACATATCACATGGGATATGACAGTTCCTGATTCTGAGATACTGTAAACCAACAGACCTTGAGAGGAGATAAAACATCATCTGTTGATCTATTTCACAGGTTTCTGGTGGTTTCTAAGCATTCTACATGTGTTGGGGAAGGAGGGTGGGATCTCTCCAGAGCATCTAATTACATCAATCATGTCTTGCCATGCATGTGATATGAGATAATGTTATGCACCTCGTAAATATACATTGCCTAAGGCTGCAGTGCTATACTCCATGGAGACAGTGCTCAATGTTAATTTTTCATGATGGATATATGCTACTCCATTTCATACAATCAATCATCAATCAATCAGTACAATTTATTTATAAAGCCCTTTTTACATCAGCAGATGTCACAAAATGCTTATTCCGACACCCAGCTTAAAACCTCAAATAGCATGCAATGCAGATTTAGAAGCACGGTGGCTAGGAAAAACTCTCTAGAAAAACAGGAACCTAGGAAGAAACGTAGAGAGGAACCAGGCTCTGAGGGGTGGCTAGTCCTCTTCTGGCTGTGGAGATTATAAGCGTACATGGCCATTAAGGCCAGATCGTTCTTCAAGTACTGTAGTTCAAACATTCTTCATAGATGACCAGCAGAGTCAACAAAATAATGTGGTTATAGAGGGTGCAACAGGTCAGCACCTCCGGAGTAATTATCAGTTGGCTTTTCATAGCCGAACATTCAGAGGTCGAGACAGCAGGTGTGGTAGACAGAGAGAGAGAGAGAGAGAGAGAGAGAGAGAGAGAGAGAGAGAGAGAGAGAGAGAGAGAGAGAGAGAGAGAGAGAGAGAGAGAGAGAGAGATAGGTGGGGGAGAGAAAGAGAGAGGTGGGGGAGAGAGAGAGCGAAGATCGAAACAGCAGGTCCATGACAAGGTATCACGCTTCATGTGATACATGATGTTTGGCTGTGCTGTGCTAAGTGTTATCTTATGGGTTTGGTGATTGTTCTGTGTGAAGCCGTATTCTGCATTGCATCATGGAATGTGATGTGAAATCCCTGGGCCTATGGCTGTTGAAGCTACTCCACTGCACTGCTGTTCCACTGCACTGCCCTTCTCCCCCGATTGCTCAGTTTGGCCTGGCGGCCAGCTCTAGGAAGAGTCTTGGTGGTTCCAAACTTCTCCCGTTTAAGAATGATGGAGGCCACTGTGTCCTTGGGGACCTTCAATATTGCAGAAATGTTTTGGTACCCTTCACCAGATCTGTGTCTTGACACAATCATGTCTCTGAGCTCTATGGACAATTCCTGCGACCTCATGGCTTGGTTTTTGCTCTGACATACACTGTCAACTGTTGGACCTTATATTTTCAACATATAGAAAACATCTAGCTGCAGATAGCTAATTCTCCTCTATGTGTTTTCCCCTTGCTGCTAATAAGCTCTTACCAATCGAACTAAATTAATAGACAACATCTGGTTATCTGACAGTCTATGCAGCAACTATTGTATTAGAGTCGAGCTGTGGTCCTGCCAACTCAAAAACTGCACAATAAATGTGTAACCAAGGGGGAACTAGTGCATTTCTCTGAGAAAAGCTGCTTCAGTTTTACTAATCTTCCAAAACACTTGAAATTCTTGTAAAATCATTGGCATTTATTTGATCAAATAGACTTTGAAAGGGTAGACATGCAGAAATGCCTCTTGTCAAAAGTCTTGCTGTTACAAAAGTAGTTCTAACTGCAGCATAAGCGGTTACAGGTTCTTCTTGGTGAAGCGCCTGAATGGCTTCATCATTGCTGAAAAGACCCTGACAATCAAGGATCGTTTTTTGACAGGCTGAGATATGGAGGGAGAAACCTCTCCAACGGGAGCTAGAAACACAAGAGAAATGGATGGGGTAGAGAGAGAGAGAGAGAGAGAGATGCAGTATAGTAACGTTGAAAAATAACAGTGCTATGAGTTTGGTAGGCATACCTATGTTTCTAACACACACCTAAACAAAACTACAAGCTTTAGCAGAGCTCTAAAACATCCTTACCTATGCAATGTCCGTCAGTAGAGGGAATCTCAGTCTGTTCCTGGACTGAATGGCAGTCCTTTTTGTTTCCTCTCTTGGAACGCTAACAGAAGAAAGGTAAAGAAAATGGTACAGAGAATAAATAAATAAATGGAACACTTCTGAATCCAAGGCACCAATTTAGTGATTAATAAAACATATTTATCTCATGTATTTGTCTTATCATATCAATAACATCAATAACATCAGCACCTCACTGGAACCAAAAACAAATGCTAACTCCCTGCTATACCTTGAAGTTGATCCTGAGTTTGGTCATTGAAAAGCAAAGGAAGCTCCTTCTTGCTTTCTGCTCAGCCCCCCTCTCTGTCTCAGCCTGGTCTGATGGGTTTGTTGCAGCAGAAGCTGGTCTTGACGCCTCCTTGCATCCCTGTACCAGCTGCTGGGTCAAGGACTTTACCAGGACTCTGTCAAATGCAGGGTCCTGGGAGGAAAGAGCTGCTTGCAGGGTGTTATAAGAGCCAAACTCCTCCATGAGGTTTTTATGTACACCTCTGAACACCCTTTGGATGTTCAGGTTCTGCGAATATGCCTTTGTCCTGGAGAATCTGGATGCAGCACAGAACTCAGACAGGACTTGTCTGATGAGTTGCTGAGATGTTTCTGTCAGATCTGCTGCCTGTTGGGAGGGTCCATCTAGGGCTGAGGGTCTGATCTCCGATAGCAACCTTATCACCAGTATGGGGACAAAACAGATGCCATCATCTTTGCTGGAGTCCATCAAGTACTGCAGTGGTAATGCAGTGGCACTGCTGATGTCCGGGGTGATTAAGAGCTCCCTCAGATGTCCAGAGCTGCTGGGGATACACTCCTCCTTCTCTTCAATGTCAATCCCATCTCCCTTTGGTACCAAAGAGGTTCCCTTGCTGGTGAAAGACGGAGTGGAGGATCGAAAAGAGGCTTTTGCACTCGGTGGTCGACTGCTGTCAGTCATTGGACTGTTACGATGCAGGGGTTCATCTGTGTGTGCCATCATCTTTGTCTTTAGGTCACTTGAAGAAATCTCTGGCATTTTAGAGACCCTGGTGTCGATGCAGGAGCTCCTGACGATGGGGCAGGTCAGATCAAAAGGCACTTCGTCAGGGATGGGAGTGCCAGGGAGGTTGATCTCTAACTCACACTCTGACCTAGGACTCTTTGAAGAGCTGGACAAGGAACTACGACCATTTAAAGAAGTGGACAAAGATGAACAGGTTCTAGGGATGTCTTGGCAGACTTGTTCACTGTCATCCTCACTTTTCTCAACCTCCTTCAGTATAGTTCCTACCATATCATTGATCTGAAGGAGCTCCTGGAATCCTTCATTCGCCCTAAGTTTGAGATTTCACTCTGGATAGCAACCAGGATTTCCCCAAGGGTCTCATTGGAAGAAGCATTTTCTGTCCTTTCGGATCCGGGTGGCTTCAGCCCTGTGAAGAAATCCTTAAGTGTGTTCTTCATACTGACGCAGATGGTCTTAGCTGTTGACCAAAGCTTCTCCTCTGATATTTTAACACTCAATTCAGTATCATCCAGTTGGGAGCCCCCGTGGGAGCACTGTGAAACTCTCCCACTTCTTTCCAGTAGCACAGTGTCAGTGGACCCATTTCTCTGGAAAATAGTCGCCATTCCTTTGACAAAGGTTTCCACTAATCCAGAGGCTGTATTCTCAGAGGACATGGAGGACATGGATTCTGAAAGGACATGGATCTCTGATGGTGAGCTAGATGATAAGCCAGCCTGCAGACTTTTCTGAAGACCAGTATGGCTGATCTGTGTGATAAAGGAATGACTGGATCTCATCAGCACTTTACTCACTGCCTCTTCTGCCTGAGTCTGGAAGTCATTGCTAGAGAGCTTCTTAATGCTCTGAATCAGACTAGTAGAGGACTCTGTGATTCTGACACTCTCTTCTGAGCTCAATTGAGAATATTGAGTACTCACGCTCAAGTCTTCATTGGGTGAGGGTGACTGGGAAATAGTATAGTCATCGAGCTTTGATAGGACACCATCAACAAACCAACAAGCCTCTAGGGACTCATCAGATGAACTGACAACGGCCAAGGATTTACTCTCCACTTTTGATAACTCTGACTTGTAGATGGAAAAAACACTGCTAAGAACTTCTTGAGTACTGGTATCCAGATTGGAGAGACAGAGAGCTGGTATTGGTTGGCTCTCACTGGGAACTCTACTAAGTTCGGAGCTGGGTAACTGGACCTCAACAGTTGAAACAGTTGCCTTTTCCAGGGTGTCTGAAGACTCCTGAAGAGAAGCATCCTTAGCCACACCTTCTTCTCGAGCGGATAGAGTTAAAAGGTCCCTCAGCTTTGCTCGTATACGGCCGTAGAGTGTGCGGGCTAGAGAGAAGGTTATCATCTGTGAAGATCCTGTTTTGTGGTCATTTACAGGAACTGGCCAATCAACTGCTTCACATGTGCCTTCAAATGATGCTATCGTCTCCATGCCTCCCACAAATGCCTTAACAATCACTGTGGCAGTGGAGGTTACAGGTGTCAGGGCTGTGCAGCTGGTATTCAGGGAAGCTTCAGTAATGCTAGGAGTAGCACTAGAAGGCCTAGAGGAAGGAGCCATGCCAGAAGAGCTGCTGACTTTCCTTGTAAGGATGGTGCTCACCGCCTTCAGGGCTTTAGACTGAAAGTTGGGGCTAGAGAGGGTCTGAATCTTTCTGGCCACCACACTGGTAGAGGATCCAGTCTCTTTGAGAAAGTGAGTGGTCCCTTCTTTCCCAGATGGACACTCAACATCAAGGTCACATTGAAGATTGGTCAGACATTTTGACCCCAAGATTGTCATCTTCTTGGCCAGATCCAATAGGATGTTGAAGTCCTGTGCCATTTTGTCCATTGTGCCGACAATGGCATCCAGCACATCATCGGTCACAGGGTCCATGAGGGGCTCGATAAACCCTACCCACTCTGGCTCAGACGTTTGGCTCTGTAGCTCGGCCAGGATCTGCACCGAGGCTACCCGAATGACCTCCTTGCCTGCTGCTATGTCCTGACTGTCCATAGGGGGGCAACTCCCCGAGCTGGCCTGAATGGCCACTGAGAGGCCAGAGTTAAGCTGGTGTACCACCTCCCCCACGATAGCACAGCTCAACTCGGAGGAGCTGGAGGAGGTGGGGTTGGAGTGACCCTCAACCAGGGATATCAGGAGGCTCTCTTCCGTTACCCCAAAAAGAGCCTTCAGAGGCTCCTCCATGAGGGGAGCCTCTCTAGTTGCAGGCAAGCTCTGCAATGAGGTCTGGGACCTTGAAGATAAACACACAATCACCACTTATGCCATGCAAATGTGACCAACTGGTATCTAATCTGGGCCATTAGTGAGCCTGATAACCAAATTAGAGCAATGATGGATTACTTCTCATACCACCGTAGTTCTAGAAGCCTAAAGCCAACTGACACATTTTTTTTGCCTGATTTTTATGTTTGTATGACATCAGAATATGATTAATTCTGAAAGGCATGTACCTGATATATTTATTCATAGATTACTTTATGGCTTACCCAGTTAAAAATGACTTTCACCTGGACCCACCCCCTCAGTGGCAACATTTCTGACCAGAATTTAAAACTACAAGGTGTGAATTCCAAGTTAATAATTTACGATAAGTATGGGTCAGGTCTTGCAATTATTAAGTTGAAATATTGCTGTGAACATACCTCTTAGGCGAACAGCATGGTGATGAGGTTCTGCGAGTGGAATTTTGACGGCACCCTGCACTCTCCTTAGTCCAGTTGTTCATCTCACTGATCAGCAGCCTTTTCTCTCTCTCATCCAGACTGCCTAAGGAATCCTCAGACCCTATCAGAGAGCACTGGGATTCTGGGGAGGTTGGCCCACTCCTCAGGTTCACCCCCATGATACGAGCTAGCGCTGGTAGGAGAATGCGGAGGGCTGTCTGGGTCACGACTTTAACAATCTTCAGACACAGCATGGAGAGCTGCTCAAATGTGAGCTATGGCCAACAAACAGAGTAATGTTTTTGTCAATCAAGCAATTCCATGACACCATTCCCTATATAGCGCACAACTTTTGACCAGAACCTTATGTGGAGAGACTTACGTTATTTTTCATGCCATGCTGAATCACTCTCCATTGGCTAGAGAAAAGAAAAGAAAGGAAACATATTTTACCTGCACACTGGTGTTGAGTTAGTGGAGTCACTAGATAGCCATGTCAGGGAAAATAAAAGTGTATTTAATTAAGCTGTTAGCAAGTACATGAGACATTTTGTTCTTGATTTACAGGAAGAGTTAGGGGTGTGGTTACAGTGATGTTAGGTGTAGTGTCTAAAATCCCATTTGTGGTTAGAAGGTGCACTATGACTATAAATTCAGAGTTGTTTTATGTGAGGTTGGAAAAAGACATGGGACTTGCTCATCAGTTAGACTCCTCAGGAAGGAGAGGAGGATTGGGGCACAGCATGTCTCAATCTTGAGAGAAGGCATTAGAGTCCTCTGAGCCTCCTTCTCCAGCTGCTCAATGATAGATCCCCTTTCCCGGAAACCACACCCGGGTGTCTGAGAAGACTCTGGGAAACCGCAAAGAGAAATCTAAAGTTGAATCTGAACTTGATCCCTAATTTCCTTCACCTTTAGTGATTTGATTGCACTGGACAGGTAAACGCACATCTTTCTGCGGGCCTCCACTATATTGCTTTCACCTATATAGATACTATCTTCTCAGATCAGTGCTGATGAATTTGAACACAACCTGCACCCAACATGAAGTAATCTCGGACCTGCACCAATGCTGCTGTCCTCCTCCACGGAAGTCTTCTTGGCACGGCCACTGGACTTACGTTTAGCCTACATGACAACAGATTATAGGTCTCATAGCAGATCTAAGGTCAGTGTAGCGTCTCCTAATGCTTTAAGGCTAGGATTTAGTAGTACTAAACTAATCATAGATCTGTGCCTAAGTAGGCAGAACATGTGTAAAGGACAGCATATTTCTTACCTTGCCTCCTGTCCTGTTCTTGTTGGTCTCATGTGTCTCTGTTTCATCCTTCATATTCCCCACAACCTTATTTTGGTCATCCGGGGATCCTCCCATTTCACGCTCTGGTGGATAAATGAGAGGTCAATATCAGTCCTAGGTTGGGACTTTGTGAAACAACTTATTCGCTCCTATTTTAAACAAAACGGCAATAGTGGTCAGATTTCAGTCCATGGATCAATCCAGTGAGACCTATTGCTTTGGTAGTGACCTACTATATTGTTAGTAATTTCTCCTCTAAACTCAAAATAGGCTAAATGAACCATACCTTGCTGTCATCTGACATGATGTGTAGCTTATTGTTGTAGGCTGTTTAGAGGAAATACTAATATCTCCTTTGATAAAACGTCAGTGAACCATCGGCAGACAACTGAAGTGAATATGAACGTCCTTGAATTATGCCAAAGCATTGTTGAATACTCGATTCCGATTGGCTGAAGCCAGGGCATTCTTCAAAGATGTCATACACACATGATGTCACAATTAGGCCTAAGTCTAATGTCTATATGAACTGTCAATGTCATTTGAAAACAGATTATAGCTTGTCAATGTTCTGCCAAACGAAAATATTTGTAAGTGCACGTTTTTGCGTTTAATTTATGGTTTATCAAGCATCCTCATTCATCGCCATGCACAAAAACGTAACTCGCTGCCATCCATTAGCTATAATTCTGAGGTTGCAAAGCTGCAAAACTAGGACATGCAATAAATTATAACCACTTGCACCTAGAATAATTTAAAATCAATGACGTTCTAGGGGCTTGAACTATTTCAGCACTATGGAGCTGTCCGCTGCATAGTGCTGACACGTTTCTTGGCGTCAGGGGACCGTGCCATGGTGCTGAAATGTTTCGAGTCTGGGCAGCACCTGAGACCACGGCACGGTGCTGAAATGGAGCAGGGCTCAGTTCTATGGGTATCTCATGCGGATTTTTCTGCTAACCTATGTATAACGATAGTATAATTACATTATTTTCATCCATCCGTCAACACAAATGGCATGTCAACGTTCCCCAAATAATAATGCAATGAAGCCAAGCCAAGATGTATGGTTCTTCATCCAGAGGACGAAGCACCATTGTATCATCTAAAACCTTCAGAGAGATCCCTTAAAACTGTAGTATAAATTCTCCACATCTGTTCTGGTAGCTAGGTTAATTTAGCGAGACATGGACAAATCCAACACATAGCGTTTCTACTGAGTAGTGCTTAGAGGTGACTGCCTGTCATGTTGCTAGTTGTAATGACGCTTTTAAAACAACAAAAGGTATTTGTAATTGCTCTGGGAGCTAATTATTGCAGAGCCCAGCTACACATCCTGCCCGCTGGGCTCATTATGGACAGCCAATGAGCAGTTCAGGTGAAAAAGTCAGCCAGATCTGATCCCTATAACATACATGATACTAGGATCCTGTAGCAACCTGCCGGCCTGCACAATCCTCCATGGCACGAATGCTACACGCGCAATATGTTATGCTAACATCCCACAACAATTCCCCAATTGGAATTACTTGCCTAAACTTCCAATCATACTTATTTTCTAATATCAACCATCGTTTCTGCACTTAAGGCAGAATTGCCATTAGAACGAGATGGAATTAGGACAACTGTAAAGCTCGTTAAACGTAGGCTACAATTAACCTTACCTGGCTGTCGTCAGCCATTATGTGTAGCCCGTTAATTAAGGCTCTGCGCCTCTGATACTGCAGCTGTTCTGATAGGCTACTGTAGCTGTTCTGTAACTGTTAAACTAGTCTAATCTAATCGTATCCGTCGAAACCCCGTCAGTGAACCGCCCTCAAACACAATGAACTGATGTCAATATGGACATTAACCTTCACATAAAGATATCAAATACATGATGTCAGATATGCCTAGAAGTATTGTTGCCTTGATCAGAATACATATCATAGTGTCACAGTACGTGCTGTTGACAGCCTACCCCGAAATCAAACAGGAACATGGATTTTGTGACATCTGTTGTGAATGTTTTTACAATTGTATAACTGCCTTCATTTTACTGGACCCCATGAAGAGTAGCTGCTGCAGCTAAAGGGGATCCACAATAAATACAAATACAAACCCAATGCACCATGATAATACATGCATCAACTTGTTTTGACATATCACATGGGATATGACAGTTCCTGATTCTGAGATACTGTAAACCAACAGACCTTGAGAGGAGATAAAACATCATCTGTTGATCTATTTCACAGGTTTCTGGTGGTTTCTAAGCATTCTACATGTGTTGGGGAAGGAGGGTGGGATCTCTCCAGAGCATCTAATTACATCAATCATGTCTTGCCATGCATGTGATATGAGATAATGTTATGCACCTCGTAAATATACATTGCCTAAGGCTGCAGTGCTATACTCCATGGAGACAGTGCTCAATGTTAATTTTTCATGATGGATATATGCTACTCCATTTCATACAATCAATCATCAATCAATCAGTACAATTTATTTATAAAGCCCTTTTTACATCAGCAGATGTCACAAAATGCTTATTCCGACACCCAGCTTAAAACCTCAAATAGCATGCAATGCAGATTTAGAAGCACGGTGGCTAGGAAAAACTCTCTAGAAAAACAGGAACCTAGGAAGAAACGTAGAGAGGAACCAGGCTCTGAGGGGTGGCTAGTCCTCTTCTGGCTGTGGAGATTATAAGCGTACATGGCCATTAAGGCCAGATCGTTCTTCAAGTACTGTAGTTCAAACATTCTTCATAGATGACCAGCAGAGTCAACAAAATAATGTGGTTATAGAGGGTGCAACAGGTCAGCACCTCCGGAGTAATTATCAGTTGGCTTTTCATAGCCGAACATTCAGAGGTCGAGACAGCAGGTGTGGTAGAGAGAGAGAGAGAGAGAGGAGAGAGAGAGAGAGAGAGAGAGAGAGAGAGAGAGAGAGAGAGAGAGAGATAGGTGGGGGAGAGAAAGAGAGAGGTGGGGGAGAGAGAGAGCGAAGATCGAAACAGCAGGTCCATGACAAGGTATCACGTCTGGAGAACACACATGCCTCTTCATGTGATACATGATGTTTGGCTGTGCTGTGCTAAGTGTTATCTTATGGGTTTGGTGATTGTTCTGTGTGAAGCCGTATTCTGCATTGCATCATGGAATGTGATGTGAAATCCCTGGGCCTATGGCTGTTGAAGCTACTCCACTGCACTGCTGTTCCACTGCACTGCCCTTCTCCCCCGATTGCTCAGTTTGGCCTGGCGGCCAGCTCTAGGAAGAGTCTTGGTGGTTCCAAACTTCTCCCGTTTAAGAATGATGGAGGCCACTGTGTCCTTGGGGACCTTCAATATTGCAGAAATGTTTTGGTACCCTTCACCAGATCTGTGTCTTGACACAATCATGTCTCTGAGCTCTATGGACAATTCCTGCGACCTCATGGCTTGGTTTTTGCTCTGACATACACTGTCAACTGTTGGACCTTATATTTTCAACATATAGAAAACATCTAGCTGCAGATAGCTAATTCTCCTCTATGTGTTTTCCCCTTGCTGCTAATAAGCTCTTACCAATCGAACTAAATTAATAGACAACATCTGGTTATCTGACAGTCTATGCAGCAACTATTGTATTAGAGTCGAGCTGTGGTCCTGCCAACTCAAAAACTGCACAATAAATGTGTAACCAAGGGGGAACTAGTGCATTTCTCTGAGAAAAGCTGCTTCAGTTTTACTAATCTTCCAAAACACTTGAAATTCTTGTAAAATCATTGGCATTTATTTGATCAAATAGACTTTGAAAGGGTAGACATGCAGAAATGCCTCTTGTCAAAAGTCTTGCTGTTACAAAAGTAGTTCTAACTGCAGCATAAGCGGTTACAGGTTCTTCTTGGTGAAGCGCCTGAATGGCTTCATCATTGCTGAAAAGACCCTGACAATCAAGGATCGTTTTTTGACAGGCTGAGATATGGAGGGAGAAACCTCTCCAACGGGAGCTAGAAACACAAGAGAAATGGATGGGGTAAGAGAGAGAGAGAGAGAGAGAGAGATGCAGTATAGTAACGTTGAAAAATAACAGTGCTATGAGTTTGGTAGGCATACCTATGTTTCTAACACACACCTAAACAAAACTACAAGCTTTAGCAGAGCTCTAAAACATCCTCACCTATGCAATGTCCGTCAGTAGAGGGAATCTCAGTCTGTTCCTGGACTGAATGGCAGTCCTTTTTGTTTCCTCTCTTGGAACGCTAACAGAAGAAAGGTCAAGAAAATGGTACAGAGAATAAATAAATAAATGGAACACTTCTGAATCCAAGGCACCAATTTAGTGATTAATAAAACATATTTATCTCATGTATTTGTCTTATCATATCAATAACATCAATAACATCAGCACCTCACTGGAACCAAAAACAAATGCTAACTCCCTGCTATACCTTGAAGTTGATCCTGAGTTTGGTCATTGAAAAGCAAAGGAAGCTCCTTCTTGCTTTCTGCTCAGCCCCCCTCTCTGTCTCAGCCTGGTCTGATGGGTTTGTTGCAGCAGAAGCTGGTCTTGACGCCTCCTTGCATCCCTGTACCAGCTGCTGGGTCAAGGACTTTACCAGGACTCTGTCAAATGCAGGGTCCTGGGAGGAAAGAGCTGCTTGCAGGGTGTTATAAGAGCCAAACTCCTCCATGAGGTTTTTATGTACACCTCTGAACACCCTTTGGATGTTCAGGTTCTGCGAATATGCCTTTGTCCTGGAGAATCTGGATGCAGCACAGAACTCAGACAGGACTTGTCTGATGAGTTGCTGAGATGTTTCTGTCAGATCTGCTGCCTGTTGGGAGGGTCCATCTAGGGCTGAGGGTCTGATCTCCGATAGCAACCTTATCACCAGTATGGGGACAAAACAGATGCCATCATCTTTGCTGGAGTCCATCAAGTACTGCAGTGGTAATGCAGTGGCACTGCTGATGTCCGGGGTGATTAAGAGCTCCCTCAGATGGCCAGAGCTGCTGGGGATACACTCCTCCTTCTCTTCAATGTCAATCCCATCTCCCTTTGGTACCAAAGAGGTTCCCTTGCTGGTGAAAGACGGAGTGGAGGATCGAAAAGAGGCTTTTGCACTCGGTGGTCGACTGCTGTCAGTCATTGGACTGTTACGATGCAGGGGTTCATCTGTGTGTGCCATCATCTTTGTCTTTAGGTCACTTGAAGAAATCTCTGGCATTTTAGAGACCCTGGTGTCGATGCAGGAGCTCCTGACGATGGGGCAGGTCAGATCAAAAGGCACTTCGTCAGGGATGGGAGTGCCAGGGAGGTTGATCTCTAACTCACACTCTGACCTAGGACTCTTTGAAGAGCTGGACAAGGAACTACGACCATTTAAAGAAGTGGACAAAGATGAACAGGTTCTAGGGATGTCTTGGCAGACTTGTTCACTGTCATCCTCACTTTTCTCAACCTCCTTCAGTATAGTTCCTACCATATCATTGATCTGAAGGAGCTCCCTGGAATCCTTCATTCGCCCTAAGTTTGAGATTTCACTCTGGATAGCAACCAGGATTTCCCCAAGGGTCTCATTGGAAGAAGCATTTTCTGTCCTTTCGGATCCGGGTGGCTTCAGCCCTGTGAAGAAATCCTTAAGTGTGTTCTTCATACTGACGCAGATGGTCTTAGCTGTTGACCAAAGCTTCTCCTCTGATATTTTAACACTCAATTCAGTATCATCCAGTTGGGAGCCCCCGTGGGAGCACTGTGAAACTCTCCCACTTCTTTCCAGTAGCACAGTGTCAGTGGACCCATTTCTCTGGAAAATAGTCGCCATTCCTTTGACAAAGGTTTCCACTAATCCAGAGGCTGTATTCTCAGAGGACATGGAGGACATGGATTCTGAAAGGACATGGATCTCTGATGGTGAGCTAGATGATAAGCCAGCCTGCAGACTTTTCTGAAGACCAGTATGGCTGATCTGTGTGATAAAGGAATGACTGGATCTCATCAGCACTTTACTCACTGCCTCTTCTGCCTGAGTCTGGAAGTCATTGCTAGAGAGCTTCTTAATGCTCTGAATCAGACTAGTAGAGGACTCTGTGATTCTGACACTCTCTTCTGAGCTCAATTGAGAATATTGAGTACTCACGCTCAAGTCTTCATTGGGTGAGGGTGACTGGGAAATAGTATAGTCATCGAGCTTTGATAGGACACCATCAACAAACCAACAAGCCTCTAGGGACTCATCAGATGAACTGACAACGGCCAAGGATTTACTCTCCACTTTTGATAACTCTGACTTGTAGATGGAAAAAACACTGCTAAGAACTTCTTGAGTACTGGTATCCAGATTGGAGAGACAGAGAGCTGGTATTGGTTGGCTCTCACTGGGAACTCTACTAAGTTCGGAGCTGGGTAACTGGACCTCAACAGTTGAAACAGTTGCCTTTTCCAGGGTGTCTGAAGACTCCTGAAGAGAAGCATCCTTAGCCACACCTTCTTCTCGAGCGGATAGAGTTAAAAGGTCCCTCAGCTTTGCTCGTATACGGCCGTAGAGTGTGCGGGCTAGAGAGAAGGTTATCATCTGTGAAGATCCTGTTTTGTGGTCATTTACAGGAACTGGCCAATCAACTGCTTCACATGTGCCTTCAAATGATGCTATCGTCTCCATGCCTCCCACAAATGCCTTAACAATCACTGTGGCAGTGGAGGTTACAGGTGTCAGGGCTGTGCAGCTGGTATTCAGGGAAGCTTCAGTAATGCTAGGAGTAGCACTAGAAGGCCTAGAGGAAGGAGCCATGCCAGAAGAGCTGCTGACTTTCCTTGTAAGGATGGTGCTCACCGCCTTCAGGGCTTTAGACTGAAAGTTGGGGCTAGAGAGGGTCTGAATCTTTCTGGCCACCACACTGGTAGAGGATCCAGTCTCTTTGAGAAAGTGAGTGGTCCCTTCTTTCCCAGATGGACACTCAACATCAAGGTCACATTGAAGATTGGTCAGACATTTTGACCCCAAGATTGTCATCTTCTTGGCCAGATCCAATAGGATGTTGAAGTCCTGTGCCATTTTGTCCATTGTGCCGACAATGGCATCCAGCACATCATCGGTCACAGGGTCCATGAGGGGCTCGATAAACCCTACCCACTCTGGCTCAGACGTTTGGCTCTGTAGCTCGGCCAGGATCTGCACCGAGGCTACCCGAATGACCTCCTTGCCTGCTGCTATGTCCTGACTGTCCATAGGGGGGCAACTCCCCGAGCTGGCCTGAATGGCCACTGAGAGGCCAGAGTTAAGCTGGTGTACCACCTCCCCCACGATAGCACAGCTCAACTCGGAGGAGCTGGAGGAGGTGGGGTTGGAGTGACCCTCAACCAGGGATATCAGGAGGCTCTCTTCCGTTACCCCAAAAAGAGCCTTCAGAGGCTCCTCCATGAGGGGAGCCTCTCTAGTTGCAGGCAAGCTCTGCAATGAGGTCTGGGACCTTGAAGATAAACACACAATCACCACTTATGCCATGCAAATGTGACCAACTGGTATCTAATCTGGGCCATTAGTGAGCCTGATAACCAAATTAGAGCAATGATGGATTACTTCTCATACCACCGTAGTTCTAGAAGCCTAAAGCCAACTGACACAATTTTTTTGCCTGATTTTTATGTTTGTATGACATCAGAATATGATTAATTCTGAAAGGCATGTACCTGATCTATTTATTCATAGATTACTTTATGGCTTACCCAGTTAAAAATGACTTTCACCTGGACCCACCCCCTCAGTGGCAACATTTCTGACCAGAATTTAAAACTACAAGGTGTGAATTCCAAGTTAATAATTTATGATAAGTATGGGTCAGGTCTTGCAATTATTAAGTTGAAATATTGCTGTGAACATACCTCTTAGGCGAACAGCATGGTGATGAGGTTCTGCGAGTGGAATTTTGGCGGCACCCTGCACTCTCCTTAGTCCAGTTGTTCATCTCACTGATCAGCAGCCTTTTCTCTCTCTCATCCAGACTGCCTAAGGAATCCTCAGACCCTATCAGAGAGCACTGGGATTCTGGGGAGGTTGGCCCACTCCTCAGGTTCACCCCCATGATACGAGCTAGCGCTGGTAGGAGAATGCGGAGGGCTGTCTGGGTCACGACTTTAACAATCTTCAGACACAGCATGGAGAGCTGCTCGAATGTGAGCTATGGCCAACAAACAGAGTAATGTTTTTGTCAATCAAGCAATTCCATGACACCATTCCCTATATAGCGCACAACTTTTGACCAGAACCTTATGTGGAGAGACTTACGTTATTTTTCATGCCATGCTGAATCACTCTCCATTGGCTAGAGAAAAGAAAAGAAAGGAAACATATTTTACCTGCACACTGGTGTTGAGTTAGTGGAGTCACTAGATAGCCATGTCAGGGAAAATAAAAGTGTATTTAATTAAGCTGTTAGCAAGTACATGAGACATTTTGTTCTTGATTTACAGGAAGAGTTAGGGGTGTGGTTACAGTGATGTTAGGTGTAGTGTCTAAAATCCCATTTGTGGTTAGAAGGTGCACTATGACTATAAATTCAGAGTTGTTTTATGTGAGGTTGGAAAAAGACATGGGACTTGCTCATCAGTTAGACTCCTCAGGAAGGAGAGGAGGATTGGGGCACAGCATGTCTCAATCTTGAGAGAAGGCATTAGAGTCCTCTGAGCCTCCTTCTCCAGCTGCTCAATGATAGATCCCCTTTCCCGGAAACCACACCCGGGTGTCTGAGAAGACTCTGGGAAACCGCAAAGAGAAATCTAAAGTTGAATCTGAACTTGATCCCTAATTTCCTTCACCTTTAGTGATTTGATTGCACTGGACAGGTAAACGCACATCTTTCTGCGGGCCTCCACTATATTGCTTTCACCTATATAGATACTATCTTCTCAGATCAGTGCTGATGAATTTGAACACAACCTGCACCCAACATGAAGTAATCTCGGACCTGCACCAATGCTGCTGTCCTCCTCCACGGAAGTCTTCTTGGCACGGCCACTGGACTTACGTTTAGCCTACATGACAACAGATTATAGGTCTCATAGCAGATCTAAGGTCAGTGTAGCGTCTCCTAATGCTTTAAGGCTAGGATTTAGTAGTACTAAACTAATCATAGATCTGTGCCTAAGTAGGCAGAACATGTGTAAAGGACAGCATATTTCTTACCTTGCCTCCTGTCCTGTTCTTGTTGGTCTCATGTGTCTCTGTTTCATCCTTCATATTCCCCACAACCTTATTTTGGTCATCCGGGGATCCTCCCATTTCACGCTCTGGTGGATAAATGAGAGGTCAATATCAGTCCTAGGTTGGGACTTTGTGAAACAACTTATTCGCTCCTATTTTAAACAAAACGGCAATAGTGGTCAGATTTCAGTCCATGGATCAATCCAGTGAGACCTATTGCTTTGGTAGTGACCTACTATATTGTTAGTAATTTCTCCTCTAAACTCAAAATAGGCTAAATGAACCATACCTTGCTGTCATCTGACATGATGTGTAGCTTATTGTTGTAGGCTGTTTAGAGGAAATACTAATATCTCCTTTGATAAAACGTCAGTGAACCATCGGCAGACAACTGAAGTGAATATGAACGTCCTTGAATTATGCCAAAGCATTGTTGAATACTCGATTCCGATTGGCTGAAGCCAGGGCATTCTTCAAAGATGTCATACACACATGATGTCACAATTAGGCCTAAGTCTAATGTCTATATGAACTGTCAATGTCATTTGAAAACAGATTATAGCTTGTCAATGTTCTGCCAAACGAAAATATTTGTAAGTGCACGTTTTTGCGTTTAATTTATGGTTTATCAAGCATCCTCATTCATCGCCATGCACAAAAACGTAACTCGCTGCCATCCATTAGCTATAATTCTGAGGTTGCAAAGCTGCAAAACTAGGACATGCAATAAATTATAACCACTTGCACCTAGAATAATTTAAAATCAATGACGTTCTAGGGGGCTTGAACTATTTCAGCACTATGGAGCTGTCCGCTGCATAGTGCTGACACGTTTCTTGGCGTCAGGGGACCGTGCCATGGTGCTGAAATGTTTCGAGTCTGGGCAGCACCTGAGACCACGGCACGGTGCTGAAATGGAGCAGGGCTCAGTTCTATGGGTATCTCATGCGGATTTTTCTGCTAACCTATGTATAACGATAGTATAATTACATTATTTTCATCCATCCGTCAACACAAATGGCATGTCAACGTTCCCCAAATAATAATGCAATGAAGCCAAGCCAAGATGTATGGTTCTTCATCCAGAGGACGAAGCACCATTGTATCATCTAAAACCTTCAGAGAGATCCCTTAAAACTGTAGTATAAATTCTCCACATCTGTTCTGGTAGCTAGGTTAATTTAGCGAGACATGGACAAATCCAACACATAGCGTTTCTACTGAGTAGTGCTTAGAGGTGACTGCCTGTCATGTTGCTAGTTGTAATGACGCTTTTAAAACAACAAAAGGTATTTGTAATTGCTCTGGGAGCTAATTATTGCAGAGCCCAGCTACACATCCTGCCCGCTGGGCTCATTATGGACAGCCAATGAGCAGTTCAGGTGAAAAAGTCAGCCAGATCTGATCCCTATAACATACATGATACTAGGATCCTGTAGCAACCTGCCGGCCTGCACAATCCTCCATGGCACGAATGCTACACGCGCAATATGTTATGCTAACATCCCACAACAATTCCCCAATTGGAATTACTTGCCTAAACTTCCAATCATACTTATTTTCTAATATCAACCATCGTTTCTGCACTTAAGGCAGAATTGCCATTAGAACGAGATGGAATTAGGACAACTGTAAAGCTCGTTAAACGTAGGCTACAATTAACCTTACCTGGCTGTCGTCAGCCATTATGTGTAGCCCGTTAATTAAGGCTCTGCGCCTCTGATACTGCAGCTGTTCTGATAGGCTACTGTAGCTGTTCTGTAACTGTTAAACTAGTCTAATCTAATCGTATCCGTCGAAACCCCGTCAGTGAACCGCCCTCAAACACAATGAACTGATGTCAATATGGACATTAACCTTCACATAAAGATATCAAATACATGATGTCAGATATGCCTAGAAGTATTGTTGCCTTGATCAGAATACATATCATAGTGTCACAGTACGTGCTGTTGACAGCCTACCCCGAAATCAAACAGGAACATGGATTTTGTGACATCTGTTGTGAATGTTTTTACAATTGTATAACTGCCTTCATTTTACTGGACCCCATGAAGAGTAGCTGCTGCAGCTAAAGGGGATCCACAATAAATACAAATACAAACCCAATGCACCATGATAATACATGCATCAACTTGTTTTGACATATCACATGGGATATGACAGTTCCTGATTCTGAGATACTGTAAACCAACAGACCTTGAGAGGAGATAAAACATCATCTGTTGATCTATTTCACAGGTTTCTGGTGGTTTCTAAGCATTCTACATGTGTTGGGGAAGGAGGGTGGGATCTCTCCAGAGCATCTAATTACATCAATCATGTCTTGCCATGCATGTGATATGAGATAATGTTATGCACCACGTAAATATACATTGCCTAAGGCTGCAGTGCTATACTCCATGGAGACAGTGCTCAATGTTAATTTTTCATGATGGATATATGCTACTCCATTTCATACAATCAATCATCAATCAATCAGTACAATTTATTTATAAAGCCCTTTTTACATCAGCAGATGTCACAAAATGCTTATTCCGACACCCAGCTTAAAACCTCAAATAGCATGCAATGCAGATTTAGAAGCACGGTGGCTAGGAAAAACTCTGGAGGATTGAAACAGCAGGTCTGTGACAAGGCATCACGTCCGGAGAACACACATGCCTCTTCATGATACATGATGTTTGGCTGTGATGTGCGAAGTGTTATCTTATGGGGGTTGGTTATTGTTCTGTATTCTCCATTGCATCATGGAATGTGATATGAAATGTGTGATATGTGATATGAAACCCCTGGGCCTATGGCTGTTACTCCACTGCACTGCTGCTGTGAGCAGGAGTGGGAGCGAAGTCATGCTTTTATTATACTCTTGTTCTGTCACTTATTCTCCTGCCTCTCCATCTCAAAGGCTGCCAAATATTTTGAAGAGTGGTTAAAGAGGTGGTGTGCACACACACTCAGACTCCAACTCTATTTATAGGTTTGCCTTATTCCAGAATACACACATAAGAGTGATCCACACAGTACGGTTCTATGTTTTCCACTCTGTGATTAAAAGTAGTTCTCAGAGTAGAGCATTTTTGAATTGCTAATTATGTTTGTGATTCTGTATTGTAAGGAGCATGCATCAAGATATACAGCATGGAAGTTTGGCTTGCAGTCAAGTGCTGTGCTACTTGAGCCTCTAGTCTTTGGCTTGGTCTGATTACTATTTTTTAATTGTGAGCCCTCAACGTGGGCATGAAATGGATGTTTTGTTTTTTTGAATTCTTTATTAGTTGCATTTAGCTTGATTAGCTTAATTGTTTAATTACCTTAATTGTTTGATTAGAATACAAAGTTTCATTATTCATTATGATTATGAATAGTACTAAAAAACAGCTTTTGTATAGGGCTTTCTCTTCTTATACCAATTCTTATGCAGGCTACAATATGTAACCAGAAGAATACGTTCAGGAAATGGAATATTCTTATTTTTTATAGAGGTCATTTACAGTGCAAAACCAGTGGCATTTTGTTATTAAAAATTGAGAAAGGTTTAGGAGCCTAAACAGTTACCCTGGGGAATTCCTACAATAAAGGCCTGATTGGTGGAGTGCTGTAGAGATGGTTGGTTGTCCTTCTGGAAGGTTCTCCCATCTCCACAGAGGAACTCTGGAGCTCAGAGTGACCATCAGGTTCTTGGTCACCTCCCAGGCCAAAGCCCTCTTCCCCCGATTGCTCAGTTTGGCCTGGCGGCCAGCTCTAGGAGGAGTCTTGGTGGTTCCAAACTGCTTCTATTTAAGAATGATGGAGGTCACTGTGTTCTTGGGGACCTTCAATATTGCAGAAATGTTTTGGTACCCTTCACCAAATCTGTGCCTTAACACGATCCTGTCTCTGACCTCTACAGACAATTCCTTTGACCTCTTGGCTTCATTTTTTCTCTGACATACACTGTCAACTGTGGGACCTTATATAGACAGGTGTTAGCCTTTCCAAATCATGTCCAATCAGTTGAACCAATCAAACATCTCAAGGATGATCAATGGAAACAGGATTTACCTGAGCTCAATTTCAAGTCTCATAGAAAAGTGTCTTAATATTTATGTAAATAAGGTATTTCTGTTTTTTATTTTTTAATACATTTGCAAAAATGTCTAAAAAACAGTTTTTGCTTTGTCATTATGGGTTATTGTGTGTAGATTGATGAGTAAAAACATTTATTTAATCCATTTTAGAATAAGGCTGTAACATAACAAAATGTGGAAAAGGGGAAGGGGTCTGAATACTTTCTGAATGCTTTGTATGTAATGTTATTACAACATTGAACATAGATTCAATGGAGATAATAATTTCCCATTTGAAAACTGTAAAAGGTGGTCTGGTACAGCAGTATGACATGAAAAGATAAAAGCTGTAAATGAATGGTTTGAGTCAGCCCCACAGCTTTCAGCAGAGATTGTGTATAGCCTATAAAGTGTGTGCTGCCATTTGTCTCTCTCCCACGCTCTTTCTTCCCCCTGCAGATTAGTGGCTACAACCCTCAGCTCTCTAGATAAGACCTGTCCTGCTCCCTTGAAACAAACTCTTATACACTAAATGCAGAGGACATTGAGAGATACAAAACACATGTCACAGGTACTCTTAGGTCTGTGAAGTTACTCTGTGTTTGTCTATCAGTTGGCCTGCTGTTGTAGTCTTTGCTGTGAGTCTATGTCACAGGAACATTCTGTACCATGTGCTGTACCTATTTGTTTATGTTAGTTTCATGTGCTCCATGATTCTGCACTCATCTGTGTTTACATGACACGGTTCATGTCCTGTGACTGACTGATGGTTCTCTGCTCTGAGGCTGAGCTGTTGTTATGTGATGTACTGTACTCTGTTGTCACTTTACATTTCTGTTGTGCCCTGTGTTGCTACTCAATGCTGTGACTCTATACCATAACCCTTTTCTGCGTGTTATGTTGTGACTGTGTCAGTGTCAGTGGCACTCCTGTACTGTATGTGTTCTATACCACTCGGTATGCATTGTGATTGTGTATCTGTCTCGGTTGGCGGCTCTGCCTATGTGACTCTCAGTGCTCCTCACAGGCTCTAATGGCTTCTTTAATTACATCCATCCATCACCCTACTGGCTCATCTCTTAAACCACATATGCAAACTGAGATGAGCAGCTTAGCTTAGGTGAGGCAGAAATAACTTCCTATAGCTTCATCTTTTACCTCACCATGTCTTATTTGTGGCTTGTTTCAAAGGAGGTTTGGCAATGGTGATTTATTTTACATAATGTTCTGTTGTCTTTTATGTGTTATCCTGTGAAGTCCAGCAGCATTGATTCATCTATGTTTTCACCACACAGTCTTCTTCAACCCCAACAGCTGTGATCAATGAGATGCTTTTACATTTTAGCACAATCAACTTCAGTCCATTGCATTTCACTGCAGTCTTAAAATATGTTTACATAAATGACTATGTTTAAAAAACAGGAAAAAAACGGTTTCTTACGGTAATATAATGTTTCGGTCACCTGCAAGAGTTCAATTGACATTGGGAAAATGATCTAATGCTGAAATGGACAAATTATGCTGTCGTGGTAATGTCCTACATGTTGTTGTATTCAGATGGAACAGGAGATCTCTCTAGTCCAGAGTAAGATGTCTGATCTGGAGTCAGTACTGCAGCAGAAGGATGTGGAGCTGAAAGCCTCAGAGACACAGAGGACCATCCTGGAGCAAGACCTGGCTACCTACATCACAAAGTGTAACGTGAGTGGCCCAAAATATGTATGTGTGTGTGTGTGTGTGTGTGTGTGTGTGTGTGTGTGTGTGTGTGTGTGTGTGTGTGTGTGTGTGTGTGTGTGTGTGTGTGTGTGTGTGTGTGTGTGTGTGTGTGTGTGTGTGTGTGTGTGTGTGTGTGTGTGTGTGTGTGTGTGTGTGTGTGGCCTTCCCTTTTTCTCCATTTTGTTACATTACAAACTTATTCTAAGGTGGATTATATACTTTTTCCCCCTCATCAATCTACACACAATACCCCATAATGACAGTGAAAACAGGTTTTTAGAAATGCTAGCATATTTATTAAAAATTAAAAACAGAACTAGCTTATTTATTCAGACCTTTTGCTATGAGACTCGATTTTGAGCTCAGGTGCATCCAGTTTCCATTGATCATCCTTGAGATGTTTCTACAACTTGATTGGAGTCCACCTGTGGTAAGTTCAATTGATTGTACATGATTTGTCTGTAGCACTCCGAGACAGGATTGTGTCGAGGTACACCAAACAATTTCTGCAGCATTGAAGGTCCCCAAGAACATAGTGGCCTCCATCATTCTTAAATGGAAGAAGTATGGAACCACTAAGACTCTTCCTTGAGCTGGCCACCTGACCAAACTGAGCAATCGGGGCAGAAGGGCCTTGGTCAGTGAGGTAACCAAGAACCCGGTGGTCACTCTGACAGAGCGCCAGAGTTCCTCTGTGGAGATGGGAGAACCTTCCACATCTCTGCAACACTCCAGCAATCAGGCCTTTATGGTAGAGATGGAAGCTACTCCTCAGTAAAAGGAACATGACGGCCCGCTTGGAGTTTGCCAAAAGGCACCTAAAGACTCTCGGACCATGAGAAACAAGATTCTCTGGTATGATGAAACCAAGATTGAACTCTTTGGCCTAAATGCTATGCAACATGTCTTGAGGAAACCTGGCACCATCCCTATGGTGAAGCATGGTGGTGGCAACATCATGCTGTGGGGATGTTTTTCAGTGTCAGGGACTGGGAGACTAGTCAGGATCGAGGGAAAGATGAAGAGAGCAAAGTACAGAGAGATATTCAATGAAAACCAGCTCCAGAGCACTCAGAACCTCAGACTGGGGCAAAGGTTCACCTTCCAACAGAACAACGACCCTAAGCACACAGACAAGACAATGCAGGAGTGGCTTCGGGACAAGTCTCTCAATGTCCTTGAGTGGCCCGACCAGAACCCGGACTTGAACCTGATCGAACATCTCTGGAGAGACCAGAAAATAGCTGTGCAGCGACGCACCACATTCAACCTGACAGAGCTTGAGAAGATCTGTAAAGAACAATGGGAGAAATTCCTCAAATACAGGTGTGCCAAGCTTGTAGCATCATACCAAAGAAGACTTGTGGCTTTAATCACTTCCAAAGGTGCTTCAACAAAGTACTGAGTAAAGGGTCTGAATAATTATGTAAATGTAATATTTCCATTAAAAAAATATATACATATACAGAATTTGTTCTTAACTGACTTGCCTGGTTAAATAAAGGTAAAAAAAAATATTTAAAAATAAAAAATAAAAAAAAAACATTTGCATAAATGTCTAAAAACCAGTTTTTGCTTTGTCACGGGGGTATTGTGTGTAGATTTATGAGTTTAAAAAAACTATTTCATCCATTTTAAAATGAGGCTGTGACGTAACAAAATGTGAAAAAGTAAAGGGGTCTGAATACCTTCCTAATGCACTGTATGTATGTGTATGTGTGTGTTTCAGAGTCTGAAGCTTAGTCTGGAGCAGGCCCGTATGGAAGTTTCCCAGGAAGACGACAAGGCACTGCAGCTCCTCCACGGCATCCGGGAGCAGAGCAACAAGCTGCAGGAGATTAAAGAACAGGTAGAGGAGAGCCCCTCCTGTGGGGCAACAGAGGTCTGGCAGGGTTTGTAGGTTGTTGAGGGAGTTGCACAAAGTTGCCCCTAAACTATAATGTTTAGGGTTATTATTTGGGGATGGTAAGCTGATCCTTCTATCCTTCTAGCTTCTATCCAGAGTGCTGTGAATGGATGTACAGTTCTGGGTTGACCTGACCTTGCCCATCCCTGTGGTGTGTGAGTCGAGTGCTACTTCTGCTACAGCGATGTTAATTACAGAGGAAGAGGGTGTTGAGGCCTCCCCACAGCTCCCATCGCCCTGCCTCCAACGCCGTTCTCTGTGCTCCCTACTTCCTGCTTCGTGCTCTCTTCTCTGTGCTCTCTGCTCCCTGCTATATGCTCGCTGCTATCTGCTCGCTGCTCCGTGCTCCTTACTCCGTGATCCCTACTCCGTGCTCTGTGCTCCTTGCTCCGTGCTCTGTGCTCCGTGCTCCTTGCTCCGTGCTCCTTGCTCCTTGCTCCGTGCTCCTTGCTCCTTGCTCAGTGCTCCTTGCTCCGTGCTCAGTGCTCCGTGCTCCTTGCTCCGTGCTCCGTGCTCCCGTGCTCCGTGCTCCGTGCTCCTTGCTCCCTGCTCCGTGCTCCCTGCTCCGTGCTCCCTGCTCCGTGCTCCGTGCTCAGTGCTCCGTGCTCCGTGCTCAGTGCTCCGTGCTCCGTGCTCCGTGCTCCCTGCTCCGTGCTCCCTGCTCCGTGCTCCGTGCTCCGTGCTCCGTGCTCCGTGCTCAGTGCTCCTTGCTCCGTGCTCCGTGCTCAGTGCTCCGTGCTCCGTGCTCAGTGCTCAGTGCTCCGTGCTCCTTGCTCCGTGCTCAGTGCTCAGTGCTCCGTGCTCAGTGCTCCGTGCTCCGTGCTCAGTGCTCCTTGCTCCGTGCTCAGTGCTCCGTGCTCCTTGCTCCGTGCTCCTTGCCCAGTGCTCCGTGCTCCGTGCTCAGTGCTCCTTGCTCCGTGCTCCGTGCTCCTTGCTCAGTGCTCCTTGCTGCCGTGCTCCTTGCTCCGTGCTCAGTGCTGCCCTGCTCCGTGCTCCGTGCTCCTGCTCAGTGCTGCTCGTGCTCAGTGCTCAGTGCTCCGTGCTCCGTGCTCCGTGCTCAGTGTGCTCCGTGCTCCGTGCTCCGTGCTCCGTGCTCAGTGCTCCGTGCTCCTTGCTCAGTGCTCCGTGCTCAGTGCTCCGTGCTCCGTGCTCAGTGCTCCGTGCTCAGTGCTCCGTGCTCCTTGCTCTGTGCTCCGTGGTCCGTGCTCAGTGCTCCGTGCTCAGTGGTCCGTGCTCAGTGCTCCGTGCTCCGTGCTCCGTGCTCCTTGCTCCCTGCTCCATGCTCCTTGCTCAGTGCTCCGTGCTCAGTGCTCAGTGCTCCTTGCTCCTTGCTCCGTGCTCAGTGCTCCGTGCTCCGTGCTCCGTGCTCAGTGCTCCGTGCTCAGTGCTCCGTGCTCCGTGCTCAGTGCTCCGTGCCCCTTGCTCAGTGCTCCGTGCTCCTTGCTCCGTGCTCCTTGCTCCGTGCTCAGTGCTCCGTGCTCAGTGCTCCGTGCTCAGTGCTCCGTGCTCCGTGCTCCCTGCTCCGTGCTCCGTGCTCCCTGCTCCGTGCTCCGTGCTCCCTGCTCCGTGCTCCGTGCTCCGTGCTCCGTGCTCCGTGCTCCGTGCTCCGTGCTCGTGCTCAGTGCTCTGTGCTCCGTGCTCAGTGCTCAGTGTGCTCCGTGCTCCGTGCTCAGTGCTCCTTGCTCCGTGCTCCTGCTCCGTGCTCCAGTGCTCCGTGCTCCGTGCTCCGTGCTCCGTGCTCCGTGCTCCTTGCTCCGTGCTCGTGCTCCGTGCTCAGTGCTCCGTGCTCAGTGCTCCGTGCCGTGCTCCTTGCTCAGTGCTCCTCCGTGCTCAGTGCTCCGTGCTGCCGTGCTCCGTGCTCAGTGCTCCGTGCTCCTTGCTCCCTGCTCCGTGCTCCTGCTCCGTGCTCCATACTCCCTGCTCCGTGCTCAGTGCTCCTTGCTCCGTGCTCCGTGCTCAGTGCTCCGTGCTGCTCAGTGCTCCTTGCTTGCCGTGCTCCGTGCTCAGTGCTCCTTGCTCCGTGCTCAGTGCTCCGTGATCCGTGCTCCGTGCGCAGTGCTCCGTGCTCAGTGATCCGTGCTCAGTGCTCCGTGCTCAGTGCTCCGTGCTCAGTGCTCAGTGCTCAGTGCTCCATGCTCAGTGCTCCGTGCTCCGTGCTCAGTGCTCAGTGCTCCGTGCTCAGTGCTCCGTGCTCAGTGCTCCGTGCTCCAGTGCTCCTTGCTCCGTGTTCAGTGCACCGTGCTCCGTGCTCCTTGCTCCGTGCTCCTTGCTTAGTGCTCCGTGCTCCGTGCTCAGTGCTCCTTGCTCCGTGCTCCGTGCTCCTTGCTCAGTGCTCCTTGCTCCGTGCTCCTTGCTCCGTGCTCAGTGCTCCGTGCTCCGTGCTCAGTGCTCCGTGCTCAGTGCTCCCTGCTCCGTGCTCAGTGCTCCGTGCTCCCTGCTCCGTGCTCCTTGCTCAGTGCTCCGTGCTCCGTGCTCAGTGCTCCGTGCTCAGTGCTAGTGCTCCGTGCTCAGTGCTCCGTGCTCCGTGCTCAGTGCTCCGTGCTCCGTGCTCCGTGCTCAGTGCTCCGTGCTCCGTGCTCCGTGCTCCGTGCTCCGTGCTCAGTGCTCCGTGCTCCTTGCTCAGTGCTCCGTGCTCAGTGCTCCGTGCTCCTTGCTCAGTGCTCCGTGCTCCGTGCTCCGTGCTCAGTGCTCCTTGCTCCGTGCTCCTTGCTCCGTGCTCCGTGCTCCGTGCTCAGTGCTCCGTGCTCCGTGCTCAGTGCTCCGTGCTCCGTGCTCCTTGCTCCCTGCTCCGTGCTCCGTGCTCCTTGCTCCGTGCTCAGTGCTCCGTGCTCAGTGCTCAGTGCTCCTTGCTCCGTGCTCAGTGCTCCATGCTCAGTGCTCCGTGCTCCTTGCTCAGTGCTCCGTGCTCCTCCGTGCTCCTGCCAGTGCTCCGTGCTCAGTGCTCAGTGCTCCGTGCTCAGTGCTCCAGTGCTCCTTGCTCCGTGTGCTCCTGCCGTGCTCCGTGCTCTCCTGCTCCGTGCTCCGTGCTCCTTGCTGCCAGTGCTCCTGCTCCGTGCTCAGTGCTCCGTGCTCCGTGCTCCTTGCTCAGTGCCGTGTGCTCAGTGCTCCATGCTCCTTGCTCAGTGCTCCGTGCTCAGTGCTCAGTGCTCAGTGCTCCGTGCGTGCTCAGTGCTCCGTGCTCCAGTGCTCCGTGCTCCGTGCTCCGTGCTCCGTGCTCCGTGCTCGTGCTCAGTGCTCAGTGCTCCGTGCTCCGTGCTCAGTGCTCTCAGTGCTCCGTGCTGCCGTGCTCCTTGCTCAGTGCTCCGTGCTCCGTGCTCAGTGTGCTCAGTGCTCCGTGTGCTCTGCTCCGTGCTCCGTGCTCCTTGCTCCGTGTGCTCCGTGCTCCTTGCTCCGTGCTCAGTGCTCCCGTGCTCCGTGCTCCGTGCTCCGTGCTCAGTGCTCCGTGCTCCGTGCTCCGTGCTCCGTGCTCCGTGCTCCGTGCTCCGTGCTCAGTGCTCCGTGCTCAGTGCTCCGTGCTCAGTGCTCCGTGCTCAGTGCTCCAGTGTGCTCAGTGCTCAGTGCTCCAGTGCTCAGTGCTCCGTGCTCAGTGCTCCGTGCTCCGTGCTCCGTGCCAGTGCTCCTTGCTCCGTGCTCCGTGCTCCGTGCTCCTTGTGCTCAGTGTGCTCCAGTGTGCTCCGTGCTCAGTGCTCCAGTGCTGCTCCGTGCTCCTTGCTCCGTGCTCCGTGCTCAGTGCTCAGTGCTCCCTGCTCCCAGTGCTCCGTGCTCAGTGCTCAGTGCTCCGTGCTCCTTGCTCCCTGCTCCGTGCCCGTGCTCCGTGCTCAGTGCTCCCTGCTCAGTGCTCCTTGCTCCGTGCTCAGTGCTCCTGCTCCGTGCTCCGTGCTCAGTGCTCCGTGCTCCGTGCTCAGTGCTCCGTGCTCAGTGCTCCTTGTGCTCCGTGCTCCTTGCTCCGTGCTCCGTGCTCCGTGCTCCGTGCTCCGTGCTGTGCTCCTTGCTCAGTGCCGTGCTCAGTGCTCCGTGCTCAGTGCTCAGTGCTCCGTGCTCAGTGCTCAGTGCTCCGTGCTCCGTGCTCCTGCTCCGTGCTCCGTGCTCCGTGCTCCGTGCTCAGTGCTCCGTGCTCCGTGCTCCGTGCTCAGTGCTCCGTGCTCCGTGCTCAGTGCTCCGTGCTCCGTGCTCCGTGCTCCGTGCTCCGTGCTCCGTGCTCAGTGCTCCGTGCTCCGTGCTCCGTGCTCCGTGCTCAGTGCTCCGTGCTCCGTGCTCCGTGCTCCCTGCTCCGTGCTCCCTGCTCCGTGCTCCGTGCTCAGTGCTCCGTGCTCCGTGCTCCGTGCTCCGTGCTCCGTGCTCCTTGCTCCGTGCTCAGTGCTCCGTGCTCCTTGCTCCGTGCTCCGTGCTCAGTGCTCAGTGCTCCAGTGCTCTCAGTGCTCCGTGCTCCAGTGCTCAGTGCTCAGTGCTCAGTGCTCAGTGCTCCGTGCTCCTTGCTCCTGCTCAGTGCTCCGTGCTCCGTGCTCCGTGCTCAGTGCCGTGCTCCTTGTGCTCAGTGCTCAGTGCTCAGTGCTCAGTGCTCCTTGCTCCGTGCTCAGTGCTCCGTGCTCCCGTGCTCAGTGCTCCAGTGCTCAGTGCTCCGTGCTCAGTGCTCAGTGCTCCGTGCTCCGTGCTCCGTGCTCAGTCCGTGCTGCTCCGTGCTCCGTGCTCTCCGTGCTCCGTGTGCTCCTGCTCCGTGCTCCGTGCTCCGTGCTCCGTGCTCCGTGCTCCGTGCTCAGTGCTCCGTGCTGCTCAGTGTGCTCAGTGCTCCGTGCTCCGTGCTCAGTGCTCGTGCTCCGTGCTCAGTGCGTGCCAGTGCTCCGTGCTCCGTGCTCCGTGCTCCTTGCTCCGTGCTGCCAGTGCTCCTGCTCCCTGCTCCGTGCTCAGTGCTCCGTGCTCCTTGTGCTCCCGTGCTCCTTGCTCCGTGCTCCTTGCTCCTTGCTCAGTGCTCAGTGCTCCAGTGCTCCGTGCTCCGTGCTCAGTGCTCCGTGCTCCGTGCTCAGTGCTCCGTGCTCCGTGCTCCTTGCTCAGTGCCCGTGCTCCGTGCTCCGTGCTCCTGCTCCCCGTGCTCAGTGCTCCTTGTGCTCAGTGCTCCGTGCTCAGTGCTCAGTGCTCCTTGCTCCGTGCTCAGTGCTCCATGCTCAGTGCTCCGTGCTCCTTGCTCAGTGCTCCGTGCTCCTTGCTCCGTGCTCCAGTGCTCCGTGCTCAGTGCTCCGTGCTCAGTGCTCCTTGCTCCGTGCTCCGTGCTCCGTGCTCCGTGCTCCGTGCTCCGTGCTCCGTGCTCCGTGCTCCGTGCTCCGTGCTCCGTGCTCAGTGCTCCGTGCTCAGTGCTCCGTGCTCCGTGCTCCGTGCTCAGTGCTCCGTGCTCAGTGCTCCGTGCTCAGTGCTCCGTGCTCAGTGCTCAGTGCTGCTCAGTGCTCAGTGCTCCGTGCTCAGTGCTCCGTGCTCCGTGCTCAGTGCTCCGTGCTCCGTGCTCCGTGCTCAGTGCTCCACCGTGCTCCGTGCTCAGTGCTCCTTGCTCCGTGCTCAGTGCTCCGTGCTCCGTGCTCCGTGCTCCGTGCTCAGTGCTCAGTGCTCCTTGCTCTGCTCCGTGCTCGTGCTCCGTGCTGCCGTGCTCCGTGCTCCTTGCTCCGTGCTCCAGTGCTCCCTGCTCCGTGCTCCGTGCTCCCTGCTCCGTGCTCAGTGCTCCGTGCTCCGTGTGCTCCGTGTGCTCCGTGCTCAGTGCTCCGTGCTCCGTGCTCCGTGCTCCGTGCTCAGTGCTCCGTGCTCAGTGCTCCGTGCTCAGTGCTCCGTGCTCCGTGCTCAGTGCTCCGCTGCTCAGTGCTCCCGTGCTCCGTGCTCTCCGTGCTCCGTGCTCCGTGCTCAGTGCTCCGTGCTCCTTGCTCCGTGCTGCTCCTTGTGCTCCGTGCTCCGTGCTCCAGTGCTCCGTGCTCCTTGCTCCGTGCTCAGTGTGCTCAGTGCTCCCTGCTCCCTGCTCCGTGCTCAGTGCTCCGTGCTCGTGCTTGCTCCCGTGCTGCCCGTGCTCAGTGCTCCAGTGCTCAGTGCTCGTGCTCAGTGCGTGCCGTGCTCCGTGCTCCGTGCTCCGTGCTCCGTGCTCCGTGCTCCGTGCTCAGTGCTCCGTGCTCCGTGCTCCGTGCTCCTGCTCCGTGCTCCGTGCTCCGTGCTCCGTGTGCTCCGTGCTCAGTGCCCCGTGCTCAGTGCTCAGTGCTCCGTGCTCCTCCTTGCTCAGTGCTCCTCCTGTGCTCCTTGCTCCGTGCTCCGTGCTCCGTGCTCAGTGCCCGTGCTCCGTGCTCCGTGCCGTGCTCCTTGCTCCTTGCTCCGTGCTCAGTGCTCCGTGCTCCGTGCTCCGTGCTCCGTGCTCAGTGCTCCGTGCTGCTCCGTGCTCCGTGCTCCGTGCTCAGTGCTCGTGCTCAGTGCTCCGTGCTCCGTGCTCCGTGCTCCGTGCTCAGTGCTCCGTGCTCCAGTGCTCCGTGCTCAGTGCTCCGTGCTCAGTCCGTGCTCCGTGCTCCTTGCTCCGTGCTCCTTGCTCCGTGCTCAGTGCTCAGTGCTGCTCAGTGCTCCGTGCTCAGTGCTCAGTGCTCCGTGCTCAGTGCTCAGTGCTCCGTGCTCAGTGCTCAGTGCTCCGTGCTCCGTGCTCCGTGCTCCTTGCTCCTTGCTCCGTGCTCAGTGCTCCGTGCTCCGTGCTCCGTGTGCTCCAGTGCTCAGTGCTCAGTGCTCCGTGCTCAGTGCTCAGTGCTCCGTGCTCTCAGTGCTCAGTGTGCTCAGTGCTCCGTGCTCCTCAGTGCTCCGTGCTCCGTGCTCCGTGCTCCGTGCTCCGTGCTCCGTGCTCCGTGCTCCGTGCTCCGTGCTCAGTGCTCCGTGCTCCGTGCTGCTGCCAGTGCTCCGTGCTCTCGTGCTCCGTGCTCGTGCTCAGTGCTCAGTGCTCCGTGCTCCGTGCTCCGTGCTCCGTGCTCCGTGCTCCTTGCTCCGTGCTCCAGTGCTCCGTGCCAGTGCTCCGTGCTCCGTGCTCAGTGCCCCGTGCTCCTGCTGCTCCGTGCTCCGTGCTCCCTCAGTGCTCCTTGCCGTCCGTGCTCCGTGCTCCGTGCTCCTTGCTCCGTGCTCCGTGCTCCGTGCTCAGTGCTCCGTGCTCCGTGCTCCGTGCTCAGTGCTCCTTGTGCTCCGTGCTCCGTGCTCCGTGCTCCGTGCTCAGTGCTCCGTGCTCGTCCTGCTCCGTGCTCCGTGCTCCGTGCTCCGTGCTCCGTGCTCCTGCTCCGTGCTCCGTGCTCCGTGCTCCGTGCTCCGTGCTCAGTGCTCCTTGCTCAGTGCTCCGTGCTCAGTGCTCCGTGCTCAGTGCTCCCTGCTCCGTGCTCAGTGCTCAGTGCTCCGTGCTCCGTGCTCCGTGCTCCGTGCTCCGTGCTCCGTGCTCAGTGCTCCGTGCTCCGTGCTCAGTGCTCCGTGCTCAGTGCTCAGTGCTCCGTGCTCAGTGCTCAGTGCTCCGTGCTCCGTGCTCCGTGCTCCTTGCTCCGTGCTCAGTGCTCCCTGCTCCGTGCTCAGTGCTCCGTGCTCAGTGCTCCGTGCTCCTTGCTCCGTGCTCCTTGCTCCGTGCTCCTTGCTCCGTGCTCCGTGCTCCGTGCTCCCTGTGCAGGTGGAGCCAGTGTACTATTAAACACCCTGGCTCAGGATTCCTGACTGCTGGAACCCTATTCAGATGAATTCGTGTTAATAATGTGGTTTCATTGCCTTTATCGAATAAGGATAATCAGAGTAAGGCAGAAAACTACAACAAGGCTTGAGTGCCACATAATAGAAGTCTGATAGCAATAGAAGTAATAGTAGCGATTACCTTCCGTGAGTTTCAACATTGAGCCTTTCCTAGCAGTCTTCAGTATGCTGTTCTAACAGTGGACATGAACCCAAATGCACTCTCATGCATTTGACCTGTCCTAACCATGAAAAAGGCTCAGTGGACATCTCTCTGATAGTAGCATGCCTCTGCATAGCTCAGTGCCGCAGTACTTCAAGGTGTCTCCTGTGTATCTATCCATCGCTACTCTCAGGAGTGATGCAGTGTCTCCTGAACTCTGCTGATCAACAGAGTAATGTAGAGGAAGGACAGATTTACACTGAGACAACCATTATCCAAATAGTGTGTCTGTGTGTGTGTGCACGCACATAAACAATGATCTGATTCAGTGAAGGTTTGAGAATTAGGATAGGCCTTGGATCTTACATTACGGGAACTAGACTGTTGTTGTTAACCCCTTCACTGCCATTTACACTGCTCTGTAGTCTTCACAGCCAATCCATGGTCGTCCATGGATGGTATACTTACCACTCACTGATACAGCGCACCGGTCTGCTAAGTTTGTAGAGCTTACAATGCCAGGATAGTGGGTTCAATTCCCGGGACCACCCATAGGTAAAAGTCGCTTTGGATAAGAGTGTCAGCTAAATGGCATTTATTATCATAATTATTATTAATGCAAACCTGGAAATTATCAATGGAAATGATTGACCCACTTCTAGTTAAAGTTATTGTCATGCATGAGAATGAGTCATGCTAGATGATATTTTCAAAAGTTCTTTCCTGTTTGATTTTGACCCAGCTGTATGCTGCATAAGGTCTTGTCTTAAACAGTGTCTCTCTCCCAAACGCTGTTTTACGAGTCTGTAACTTATACAAATTCATGCACAATTGATGTAGTGTTGGCTCAACAAACATAGATGATTGGGGATATGAGAGATGAAAAGCTTTTCAGTGACAGGAGAAATAGAAACCCATGGCAAGATAGTCCTTCTGTAGCTCAGTTGGTAGAGCATGGCGCTTGTAACGCCAGGGTAGTGGGTTCGATTCCCGGGACCACCCATACATAGAATGTATGCACACATGACTGTAAGTCGCTTTGGATAAAAGCGTCTGCTAAATGGCATATATTATTATTATTATATTAGTCAGTACACGGAGATGATGTAATTCTGTGAACCAGTGAGAAAAAAAAGCTCGGCTAATTGGAAGAGAGATCCCTTTCACTGAATACATACACAGCACACATACTGACAGACTCTAACTGGGATAAGACAAGTGTTCTACCTCTCAGTGTTGTATTTGTGGATAGGTGGGTTTAATTCAGTTCTAGTACCTACCTAAAGTAAGCTTTATTTGACCACTTTGTCAGCAAATGTACCTTTGGCACAGACAAACCTGTCTAAAGAAGACTGAAAGGAAGGATAAATCTGTTCTGTAAGGCAGTGGGAAGAGGTATAGGCAAAGCTGTTGTGTTTTTCCCCCAGGACCATGGATTAGTCTCCCCATCCTAAGAGGTTACAGTAGAATTGTCACTCTCCCTGTCAGGGCTACACCTACTGTGTTTGAAGCGCCCAGATGGAGTGTGTCAGCAAGGGCGATAGGGAGACACTCCCTGTGTGAGTGTGTGTGTGCGCGCATGTGTGTGCGTGTGCGTGTGTTTGTGCATGTGTGTGTATATGCGTGTGTGTGTGTGAGTGTATTGAGTATATTCACATGAAAACTCTGAATCAGCTCTTCTGGCATGCACAAACCTATTGTATTCACCCCGTATTCCCTCTCTTTCTCTGACGCTTTCTAATCTGATCCCTTCCTTCCTGCCCCTGGCTCACTCCATCCTTCTCCATGGGTACCACTCAGCTCTGTGCTAAAGCCCTGGCCTAGTTCAGTTCTCCTGCTGACTTATGTTTAGGGCTGCCAGAGAGTTTCTGTGATCCAGTCAAGGACCTGGTGGACTGGTGACACTGAGGAACTAGGGCTCTGAGTCACAGCTCACTGACGAAACACCGCAAAGTCTTTTCCCACTTGAAATAGATTTTTTTTGTATTCTTCAAAGAGATTAAATGAGAGGTCCCTGTGGTGTCAGGTTTATTCAGTTGATGCAAATATGGCTAATGTGAGAACTTTCAATTAGCGTTCCGTTTATACATTTAATTTACTGTTTTGCCTTTTTCTTCCTCAATACCTAGGATATGTAATGAACTGTAATTGACAATGACAATTTAAAAAATATATGTATATTTAACCTTTATCAATCATCATTCACTTAAATATCAAACGCTTTTTGTATCTTATTAACGTTATAAAGGCGGTCCAAACTTAAATTGTGCTGAATATGACATTCTTTTGCCTTTCATATTAATGCACACTAAATTAGAGGATGCAACATTTAAAAAAATGTGTGTTACTGTAATGTTTCATGACTCATGAGGTGTCTTCCTGACACTTACTGTAGATGACAGGCGGACGTCCTTGGAGACACGCTTCAGGCACTTAGGGTTTGAATGAATGGAAACAGGAGGAGCACTTTGAATTGAAAGGGGACTGACGAGGTGCTGGCTGGTGCTGCTGATGCTATCTGCTGCACCTGTCATGTTCCATCGTCAGGGTGCTCTCACTCTCCCCAGGCACCGGGGTCATGCTACTTTTCATTAGCCTCTGCTAGTCCTAACCAGCCTGATAATCAGGACTGCTGCATGCCCCGTGACTCGGCCACGATGTGGAAAGGAAGGCTGCTAGCCGTATCTAATCATCATTCGACCCTTAGAGGACAAGGACACTAAATGACTTTGGCTAGTGCATGTTTCTCTGCCACAACGTTTCTTGTTCCATAAGTCTTTGTTCAAAAGACTCTGTTATACCGTATATCCTCTTCTGTCTATTCTTTGTACCACTCCGCCCCATCACTCCCTCTCTCATGTCTAATCTCTTTCTGGGATGCTTTCCATTTGTTCCTTTCTTGTCACCTTTTTGTCATTTATCCTTTTCCGTATATCTTTCACCTCTGCACTCCTCCATCCCTCTCTCTCATCCCTCGTTCCTCTCTCATCCCTCTGCAGGAGTATCATGCCCAGCTGGAGGAGATGCGCGTGGCCATCAGGCAGCTGGAGGAGGACCTGTCTGCGGCCCGTCGTCGTAGCGACCTGTATGAGTCGGAGCTGAAGGAGTCCCGTCAGACCAGCGAAGAGCTGAAGAGGAAAGCAGCAGACTGTCAACAAAGGATGCAGAAGGTGCTGTAACTATTCACTCTGATATTGATCTCTTGACTCTGACCCACATTCAGAGAACTTGAAAGGTATGTGTTGGTTTTGAAAGCAGGAGGTTTAACTGATTTTCTGGTTATTTTCACACAGGCCAAGGAGCAAGGAAAAACTGATACAGAGGAGCTTCTGTCAAAGCTGGAGAAGGTACATCTTCGGTCCATGTGGATCTCCTGTTGACGCCCTGGATGGTCATACAGTATATTTTCCTTAAAGTAATGTTCAGTGGTTAGGAGACAAATGATCCCATCATGAATGAAACCATGAAGATGGTTTGGGACTGAACTCATATGGATTGTGAAATATTTAGCTTAAAATGTTTTTCTCTCTATTTCTCTGTTTCAGACCAATGCTGAACAGCAAGTGAAAATTGAGGATCTCCAACATAAGCTTGCCAAGGTAGAATATTTTTGTTAAAAACTTAATAATAATTCATATTCAGCGTGTGCTTTAAGGGAAGAATAGATGCTTATCAAACACAGACATGCGAAAGTCCTCTCTCTCTGCTAATTATGTGTGTCAACTCCTCCATTGTCCTGTAAAGCAGATGTTGAATTGTGGCCTGAGAATAAAGTGACTGTATCTAAAATCATAATTTGTCAGTTTCTGCTTAATTGCCAGCTATCAAAATATTTTTCAGACAATGTTGGTTTCTCTACGTAATATGTTTTATAGCAATGACTACATTAAATTAAGACATTTTCAAAATAACTCTAAAGCCATTTCCTAATGGAATGGCTGTATGGGCACATATTTTAGAGGCACAATCAATCACATTTTCACCCAGTATTCTAGGCTATTCATGCATGCAACTACCAATAAAACCCGCAGAGCTTAAAATATGACAGTTTAAAGTTATGTAAATGTCAGATAGGTGACAGAAAGTCTTTGTTGTTCCCCGGCCAATAACACAGGCAGTGAAGGCGAGCAGTGAGACCACAGATCTCCTCTATAGTATCAGGGTGGCTAAGGAGCGCATGGAACATGAGCTGGAGATGCTTCAGACCAAGGAGGACTCCAGTGACAGCCTCCGGAGACGCCTAAGAGAGACAGAGGTATGCAGTACTGACTAGTGATGTGGCAGTCATGACATTTTGTCAGCCAGTGATTGTCTAGCAAATAATTGCCAATTGACCGTTAATTAGCATACACACATTTAGCATCTCCTGGCTTCCACGCAGCCTACATGTCACTGATGCAGACCTTTGAAACATCTACATTTTAAAAAGTCTAATAAATCCATGTAATTATAGCCTACAGCTTCACAACAAATCCCTTATTTATTTTATACAGGTCTAAAGAAATATGATATGACTAAAATGCAGTCTATTTCAGAAGAACATAATAGCGTACTCTGCGTTGTCCTTATGTTAGGCCCTGATCTGGCTATGCTATGTGGCTGTGTGCTACACTAGTTTATTTAGCAGACAAGATTTGCTTAGAATTCCGTGGCATTATTTTATATTGCTTTATAGTATGAATAATACAATAGAACAACGCTGAAGGAAATAGAAAGGATATTTTCTCCACAGCCATTCTGTGTTGAGCGGTTAACAAAAAAAACAGGTAATCCTATATGCATTTTTTATAGTTATTTTTGTAACTTTAGTTGTGATACAAATGTTAGGCTCTATGTTTTGATTTTTAATACATTCTAAGGCTGCATGATGCCACTAATGATTCATTTAAAAAAAAAGTTGCATGAAAGGCATGAGCTCTACTTTCTTTTTTTGCGCAGACACCATTCATCAGTCTTTCATTCACATTTTGACAAGCATTTGATAATGCCTCAAATTTCCCGACTGCATCCCCATTGTGTGGCCATGGTCGTTGTGCACTTGGGCTGAATATAATAATTATAATTCCCTTCTCCCCGCTGCGTGCACGGAGGCACCTCTCACTCACATGGCTTTCAGTCACGTGAGCTACAAGTGAAGACAGACACATCCGGGACGCAACTGCTGCGTGTCCTTGTGCAATTCCGAGGTGCATATTGAAGATATTGGAAGAACTGCCCAGATTTACTTTTTGTCAGTCAACAAGATGAGTAGGCCTAACGAACAGCAAAAGCACTAGCCTTTGCTAGCAAAAGCAACAACCTACTATCACCCATAGTACAAAAGTCGACTTATTCTATTTTGTGGGAAAATAAATATTCCAAACAGTCTGGGACAGTTGTGGGATGCGATAGATCCCAAATTAATACAACCACTAGCATCAAAAAAACGGTTTTAAGCAATGAGCCTGAGACAACCGAAGAGCACATTTAGCTTAAAAACTTCTCAAGGTTAGGGGGCACTATTTTGACGTCCGGATGAAAGTGTGCACAAAGTAAACTGCCTGCTACTCAGGCACATAAGCTAGGATATGCATATATATTTGTAGATTTGGATAGAAAACACTAAAGTTTATAAAACTGTTAAAGTTATGTCTGTGAGTATAACAGAACTTATTTGGCAGGCGAAATCCCGAGGACAAACCATCCAGGAATTTTTATTTTTGAGGTCACTCTCTTTTCAATTGGTTTTCTATGGGGAACTAGATTTCTAAGGCACTTGCTTGGTTCATATCGCTTCCACTGGATGTCAACAGTCTTTAAAAATTGGTGGATGTTTTTCCTTAGAGAAATGAAGAAGTAGGGCAGTTCAAAACGAGGGTCGAGTGAAGTGTACTGTTGTGGTTGGGGTGCGCGACCTGAAAGCTCGCGCCACTTTGTTTTTATCCGCTATTGAACACAGTTTATTCCGTCTTAAATTTGATTGATTATTTACGTTAAAAAATACCTAAAGTTGTATTAGGAAAGTTGTTTGAAATGTTTGGATCAAGATTACAGGTGACTTATTAGATATTTTGTAGTCATGTTGTGCGAGTTGGAACCGGAGTATTTTCAGAATCACCAAATAAATGGACATTTTGGGGATATAACAACAGAATTAATCGAACAAAAGGACCATTTGTGATGTTTAATGGACATATTGGAGTGCCAACAGAAGAAGATCTTCAAAGGTAAGGCATGAATTATATGTTATTTCTTACTTTTGTGTCGTGCCTGTCAGGATGAATTATGATTTTCATGTGTATGTTTGCTGGGGTGCTGTCCTCAGATAATAGCATGGTTTGCTTTTGCCGTAAAGCCTTTTTGAAATCTGACACTGTGGCTGGATTAACAAGAAGTTCATCTTTAATCCGATGTATAACACTTGTATGATTTATGAATTGTTATTATGATTATTTATGTTTTTGAATTTGGCGCGCTGCTATTTCACTGGGTGTTGTCAAATCAATCCCGGGCGCGTGAAGGGATCACTAAGAAGTTAAAATGTTGATAAACTATTAGACTGTCACATTATAAGTGCAGGAATGCGCACAGGGCAGTAGGCTGTAAGCGGGAATGTTCCATTAGCAGGAAAACGCCATTCTCAAAAGTGACCACAAATGCGATTATGCATGTAATGCCTTACTCTGGAAATTATCTTCCCCAAACTTGAAACTCATCTGCTGCTTATGTATGCCAGTTAGGCTCTACACCCCTAAAGCAGATTCATGTGGTTCATTTTAAGAAGTTATTTGGCCACTTTAGTTGTGATATAAACCGTATCAAAACATATAGGCATATGGGCTAGGCTACATGAGCTGTGCAACTATGATTTGAAAAAGTTGCAAAAAAAGCATGCGCTATTTGCCTTAAGCTGGGCATGTCATCTATGCACTTAAATAACGAATGGAGGACGTTTTTCTTGTGGTTCCTTTTCATGCCAGCCAAGTAGGCTATGCTCCTGTTGTAAAGAGAAGCAATGTGCTTAATGTGAGGAAGTTGAAAAAGTTGAAAAATAAATATAGTAGGCCTAGCTTATAGAAAGTTTATTGTAGCCTCCTCTTTTTTTAATAGAGACCATCACTCTTGTTTTCTAATGCAATTGTGTAGCCTATAGAAATGTTGCACAACATTAGCTCATGGGCTCTCACGAAGAGTTTGATTAGATTTTTGCATTGATGTCAGAGTAATTAGAGGGCAATAGAGTGCTGAGTACCAGGCAGTTAGCAAGTTTGGTAGTCTACCATCAGCAGCATCAAATGACCATCAGCAGCATCAGAGCTTGGAGAAGCCTAATTACCGTGACTAGACGGTCACATGGAATTTGACTGCCATCATGACTGGTGACCACGGGTGTGGCGGTAATGTGGTCACCATAACAACCCCAGTACTGACCCCACCACAACTACAACAACAAAGAAAGGATTCATTGAAAAAAAGAGAGCTGGATAAACCCACTTTTACTGGTGGCAGCAGACTTACTCTAGCCTGAGTGGTGGGTGTGTGTGTGTTTGTGTGCAGGATGGTAGGAGGACCGTGGAGAGCCAAGTGAAGAGGCTGGAGATAGTTGAGCGCAGGGAGAGTAAGCTGAAGGAGGACGTGCAGAGCAAGGCCCAGCAGATCCAGCAGATGACGGATCAAATCATGGTAAGGGGAGGGGAAAGAGGGGCCCTCAGCCCCCCTCTTGGCCCTCACAACTATGCCCTTCTTTGGAGTGATTATCACACAAGCCCTCCAGGACATATGTGTGTTCACTGCTCATACACACACTCGCTTAGATACACACACATACACTCCCTCACCTTATTATTCAGTCTGCGCCAAATCCTAACTTGAGATCTGCGTTCGTAAGTGTAATTTTCAAGCACCTCCCATTGACATCAGTGATGATCTCACATTAGGATTAAGCCCTCACTCTCTGGGGGTCATTCACAGCGTGGTTTCTCTCTGTTTCAGACCCAAAAGTGACAGATTGTGAACACAGATATTTTTTATTTTTTTGAATGTTTTTTTTTTTTTTGTGAATGTTTTTCCCCCTTTTTCCTCCCCAATGTCTTGGTATCCAACTGTTAGTAGCTACTATCTTGTCTCATCGCTACAACTCCCATACGGGCTCGGGAGAGACGAAGGTTGAAAGTCATGCGTCCTCCGATACACAACCCAACCAAGCCGCACTGCTTCTTAACATAGCGCGCATCCAACCCGGAAGCCAGCCGCACCAATGTGTCGGGAGGAAAGGCAACCTTTGTTGGCGCGCACTGCACCCGGCCCGCCACAGGAGTCGCTGGTGCGCGATGAGACAAGGATATCCCTACCGGCCAAGCTCTCCCTAACCCGGACAACGCTATGCCAATTGTGCGTCGCCCCACGGATCTCCCGGTCGCGGCCGGTTACGACAGAGCCTGGGCGGGAACCCAGAGTCTCTGGTGGCACAGCTATAATTTTTTATTGTGCCTGAGATTTTTTTGTGTACATTTTATCCTTGCTCTACTGCATAATATAATGGCATTGTGTCCTAATGTGAAAAGGCTGAATAAACAATGTACTCTAACGTGTTCGTTTGCATAGGACCTGGAGGAGAGTCTGCGTGAGAGCCAGTCCACAGCCCAACGCGTGGAGACCCATCTGGAGCACAAGGAGAAGCTTTATGAAGAGAAGATTAAGGTAGAGCTCCAGAGCCTCAACGTCTCTCTCCTGTTTAGCACACCCATTCAGGAGAGTATCATATTAAGGACTACTGGTGTATTCACACTGTTAGGGGATGTTGTCGGCTTTAACTAGGGCCGAGAGTTTTTCCTGGGCAGGTCCCTTGGTCACGAAAACTCTGACTTGGCCTTGTTCCTGAGCTGTAGCCTCGTTGATATTGTGTTGTCTCTCTTATATTAACCAGGTTCTGGAGAACCAGATGAAGGCAGGCATGGCAGATAAGGAGATGCTGGAATCCAGTCAGAGCAAGTATGAGGAGGAGGTCCAGGAGAAGTGCAGCATCATCAGTGAGCAGAAGGCGGTAAGAGCTGGCCAGCCAAGTTAGGATGTGGCCAGGCCTATTTTCACATTACACTGAATTGGTTTATTTTTCACATTAATCACACTGACTTGGTTTATTTCAAACTCGCAAGAACTTGTTGCAAGGCAACTGTCATATATTGGACATGTACTGTTTTGTTTTGACAATAGTAGTGAGCATTTTATAAATTAGGTAACATTATGAATGTACTGCAAATTGTCAGACATGTTGAGGTTGCATGTAAATGTGTGTTGAAACTTGACTCTTCTGTCCATCCCAGACCATAAATGCCATGGACTCAAAGATGGCCAGCCTGGAGCAGAGGATTACTGAGCTATCTGAGGCCAACAAACTGGCAGCCAACAGCAGCATCTACACCCAGAAGAACATGTGAGTGTTGTGGACTAGTTAGTTAGTTAGTTGGTTAATTAGTTAGGAGGATTCGCCACACAGTGATACTGACTGTGCTGCGTGTTTGTTTATCTGTCTGGGCCTGACAGGAAAGCCCAGGAGGAGATGATCTCGGAGCTGAGACAACAAAAGTTCTACCTGGAGTCTCAGGCTGGGAAACTAGAGGCCCAGAACGCCAAGCTGGAAGAGCACCTGGAGAAGATGAGTCAGCAGGAGCAGAGCAACAAGAGCCGAGTGCTGGAGCTGGAGAACAGGCTGAGAGAGGTGAGGAGAGAAGGAGGAGAGGGGGAGGTGAGGAGGGCAGGGAAGGAAGGAGAGGACAGAATGGTTAGTGTCACAGGAAGGAGGAGAGGGGAGTGCAGGAAGGAGCCAGAAGAGCTGTCGGGGGTTGGCATAGAGAGATGCCAGATAGAGGGTCATGTAGGGTGAAATGTCGGTAGTTGTTTTGCCAGATCAGCATCTCTCTGATTATCTCATGTCTCTGGGTGACTCACCTCTCTGATTCTATAATTCCTCTGGATGACTATACTCTCTGACTCTATAATTCCTCTGGATGACTATACTCTCTGACTCTATAATTCCTCTGGATGACTATACTCTCTGACTATAATTCCTCTGGGTGACTCTATTCTCTGATTCTATAATTCCTCTGGATGACTCTACTCTCTGACTCTATAATTCCTCTGGATGACTCTACTCTCTGATTCTGTAATTCCTCTGGATGACTCTACTCTCTGACTCTATAATTCCTCTGGATGACTCTACTCTCTGATTCTGTAATTCCTCTGGATGACTCTACTCTCTGACTCTATAATTCCTCTGGGTGACTCTATTCTCTGATTCTATAATTCCTCTGGATGACTCTACTCTCTGACTCTATAATTCCTCTGGATGACTCTACTCTCTGATTCTGTAATTCCTCTGGATGACTCTACTCTCTGACTCTATAATTCCTCTGGATGACTCTACTCTCTGATTCTGTAATTCCTCTGGATGACTCTACTCTCTGACTCTATAATTCCTCTGGGTGACTCTATTCTCTGATTCTATAATTCCTCTGGATGACTCTACTCTCTGACTCTATAATTCCTCTGGATGACTCTACTCTCTGATTCTATAATTCCTCTGGATGACTATACTCTCTGACTCTATAATTCCTCTGGATGACTCTATTCTCTGATTCTATAATTCCTCTGGATGACTATACTCTCTGACTCTATAATTCCTCTGGATGACTCTACTCTCTGACTCTATAATTCCTCTGGATGACTCTATTCTCTGATTCTGTAATTCCTCTGGATGACTATACTCTCTGACTCTATAATTCCTCTGGATGACTCTACTCTCTGACTCTATAATTCCTCTGGATGACTCTACTCTCTGATTCTGTAATTCCTCTGGATGACTATACTCTCTGACTCTATAATGCCTCTGGATGACTCTATTCTCTGATTCTATAATTCCTCTGGATGACTATACTCTCTGACTCTATAATTCCTCTGGATGACTCTATTCTCTGATTCTATAATTCCTCTGGATGACTATACTCTCTGACTCTATAATTCCTCTGGATGACTCTATTCTCTGATTCTATAATTCCTCTGGATGACTCTACTCTCTGACTCTATAATTCCTCTGGATGACTATACTCTCTGATTCTGTAATTCCTCTGGATGACTCTATTCTCTGATTCTATAATTCCTCTGGATGACTATACTCTCTGACTCTATAATTCCTCTGGATGACTCTATTCTCTGATTCTATAATTCCTCTGGATGACTATACTCTCTGACTCTATAATTCCTCTGGATGACTCTACTCTCTGATTCTGTAATTCCTCTGGATGACTCTATTCTCTGATTCTATAATTACTCTGGATGACTCTACTCTCTGATTCTATAATTCCTCTGGATGACTATACTCTCTGACTCTATAATTCCTCTGGGTGACTCTATTCTCTGATTCTATAATTCCTCTGGATGACTATACTCTCTGACTCTATAATTCCTCTGGGTGACTCTATTCTCTGATTCTATAATTCCTCTGGATGACTCTACTCTCTGATTCTATAATTCCTCTGGATGACTATACTCTCTGACTCTATAATTCCTCTGGATGACTCTATTCTCTGATTCTATAATTCCTCTGGATGACTCTACTCTCTGATTCTGTAATTCCTCTGGATGACTCTATTCTCTGATTCTATAATTCCTCTGGATGACTATACTCTCTGACTCTATAATTCCTCTGGATGACTCTATTCTCTGATTCTATAATTCCTCTGGATGACTATACTCTCTGACTCTATAATTCCTCTGGATGACTCTATTCTCTGATTCTATAATTCCTCTGGATGACTCTACTCTCTGATTCTGTAATTCCTCTGGATGACTCTATTCTCTGATTCTATAATTCCTCTGGATGACTATACTCTCTGACTCTATAATTCCTCTGGATGACTCTATTCTCTGATTCTATAATTCCTCTGGATGACTCTACTCTCTGATTCTATAATTCCTCTGGATGACTCTACTCTCTGACTCTATAATTCCTCTGGATGACTACTCTCTGACTCTATAATTCTCTGATTCTCTATAATTCCTCTGGATGACTCTGACTCTATAATTCTCTGGATGACTCTATTTCTATGAATTCTGATTCTCTGGATGACTACTCTCTACTCCTCTGACTCTATAATTCCTCTGATGATGACTCTATAATTCCTCTGGATGATTCTCTGATTCTATAATTCCTCTGGATGACTCTACTCTCTGATTCTGTAATTCCTCTGGATGACTCTATTCTCTGATTCTATAATTCCTCTGGATGACTGTACTCTCTGATTCTATAATTCCTCTGGATGACTATACTCTCTGACTCTATAATTCCTCTGGGTGACTCTATTCTCTGATTCTATAATTCCTCTGGATGACTATACTCTCTGACTCTATAATTCCTCTGGGTGACTCTATTCTCTGATTCTATAATTCCTCTGGATGACTCTACTCTCTGATTCTATAATTCCTCTGGATGACTCTACTCTCTGACTCTATAATTCCTCTGGGTGACTCTATTCTCTGATTCTGTAATTCCTCTGGATGACTCAACTCTCTGACTCTATAATTCCTCTGGATAACTCATGACTCTACTCTCTGACTCTATAATTCCTCTGGATGACTCTGTTCTCTGATTCTATAATTCCTCTGGATGACTCTATTCTCTGATTCTATAATTCCTCTGGATGACTCTGACTCTCTGACTCTATAATTCCTCTGGGTGACTCTATTCTCTGATTCTGATAATTCATCTAATTCCTCTGGATGACTCTACTCTCTGACTCTATAATTCCTCTGGATGACTCTATTCTCTGACTCTATAATTCCTCTGGATGTGACTCTATTCTCTGATTCTATAATTCCTCTGGATGACTCTATTCTCTGACTCTATATTCTCTGACTCTATAATTCCTCTGGATGACTCTGACTCTGACTCTATAATTCCTCTGGATGACTCTACTCTCTGACTCTATAATTCCTCTGGATGACTCTACTCTCTGATTCTATAATTCTATAATTCCTCTGGATGACTCTATTCTCTGATTCTATAATTCATCTGGATGACTCTATCTCTGACTCTATAATTCCTCTGGATGACTCTACTCTCTGACTCTATAATTCCTCTGTAATTCATCTGACTCTACTCTCTGATTCTATAATTCCTCTGGGTGACTCAACTCTCTGACTCTATAATTCCTCTGGATGACTCTACTCTCTGATTCTATAATTCATCTGGATGAATCTATTCTCTGATTCTATTCTCTGTAATTCCTCTGATGATGACTCTATTCTCTGATTCTGATGACTCTATTCTCTGATTCTGTAAATCCTCTGGATGACTCTACTCTCTGATTCTATAATTCCTCTGGATGACTATACTCTCTGACTCTATAATTCCTCTGGGTGACTCTATTCTCTGATTCTATAATTCCTCTGGATGACTATACTCTCTGACTCTATAATTCCTCTGGGTGACTCTATTCTCTGATTCTATAATTCCTCTGGATGACTCTACTCTCTGATTCTATAATTCCTCTGGATGACTATACTCTCTGACTCTATAATTCCTCTGGGTGACTCTATTCTCTGATTCTATAATTCCTCTGGATGACTATACTCTCTGACTCTATAATTCCTCTGGATGACTCTATTCTCTGATTCTATAATTCCTCTGGATGACTCTACTCTCTGATTCTGTAATTCCTCTGGATGACTCTATTCTCTGACTCTATAATTCCTCTGGATGACTCTATTCTCTGATTCTATAATGCCTCTGGGTGACTCTATTCTCTGATTCTATAATTCCTCTGGATGACTATACTCTATAATTCCTCTGGATGACTATACTCTCACTCTCTGACTCTATAATTCCTCTGGATGACTCTATTCTCTGATTCTATAATTCCTCTGGATGACTATACTCTCTGACTCTATAATTCCTCTGGATGACTCTATTCTCTGATTCTATAATTCCTCTGGATGACTCTACTCTCTGATTCTGTAATTCCTCTGGATGACTCTATTCTCTGATTCTATAATTCCTCTGGATGACTATACTCTCTGACTCTATAATTCCTCTGGATGACTCTATTCTCTGATTCTATAATTCCTCTGGATGACTCTACTCTCTGATTCTGTAATTCCTCTGGATGACTCTATTCTCTGATTCTATAATTCCTCTGGATGACTATACTCTCTGACTATAATTCCTCTGGATGACTCTATTCTCTGATTCTATAATTCCTCTGGATGACTCTACTCTCTGACTCTATAATTCCTCTGGGTGACTCTATTCTCTGATTCTGTAATTCCTCTGGATGACTCAACTCTCTGACTCTATAATTCCTCTGGATGACTCTGTTCTCTGATTCTATAATTCCTCTGGATGACTCTACTCTCTGATTCTATAATTCCTCTGGACTCTATAATGACTCTACTCTCTGACTCTATAATTCCTCTGGATGACTCTATTCTCTGATTCTATAATTCCTCTGGATGACTACTCTCTGACTCTATAATTCCTCTGGATGACTCTATAATTCCTCTGGGTGACTCTATTCTCTGATTCTGTAATTCCTCTGGGTGACTCTATTCTCTGACTCTATAATTCCTCTGGATGACTCTACTCTCTGACTCTATAATTCCTCTGGATGACTCTACTCTCTGACTCTATAATTCCTCTGGATGACTCTACTCTCTGACTCTATAATTCCTCTGGATGACTCTATTCTCTGATTCTGTAATTCATCTGGATGACTCTACTCTCTGACTCTATAATTCCTCTGGATGACTCTACTCTCTGACTCTATAATTCCTCTGGGTGACTCTATTCTCTGATTCTGTAATTCCTCTGGGTGACTCTATTCTCTGACTCTATAATTCCTCTGGATGACTCTATTCTCTGATTCTGTAATTCCTCTGGATGACTCAACTCTCTGACTCTATAATTCCTCTGGATGACTCTACTCTCTGATTCTGTAATTCATCTGGATGAATCTATTCTCTGATACTGTAATTCCTCTGGATGACTCTATTCTCTGATTCTGTAATTCCTCTGGATGACTCTATTCTCTGATTCTATAATTCCTCTGGGTGACTATATTCTCTGATTCTATAATTCCTCTGGATGACTCTATTCTCTGATTCTGTAATTCCTCTGGATGACTCTATTCTCTGATTCTGTAATTCCTCTGGGTGACTCTATTCTCTGATTCTATAATTCCTCTGGGTGACTCTATTCTCTGATTCTATAATTCCTCTGGATGACTATATTCTCTGATTCTGTAATTCCTCTGGATGACTCAACTCTCTGACTCTATAATTCCTCTGGATGACTCTATTCTCTGATTCTGTAATTCCTCTGGATGACTATACTCTCTGACTCTATAATTCCTCTGGGTGACTCTATTCTCTGATTCTGTAATTCATCTGGATGACTCTACTCTCTGACTCTATAATTCCTCTGGATGACTCTACTCTCTGACTCTATAATTCCTCTGGGTGACTCTATTCTCTGATTCTGTAATTCCTCTGGGTGACTCTATTCTCTGACTCTATAATTCCTCTGGATGACTCTACTCTCTGACTCTATAATTCCTCTGGATGACTCTATTCTCTGATTCTGTAATTCCTCTGGATGACTCAACTCTCTGACTCTATAATTCCTCTGGATGACTCTACTCTCTGATTCTGTAATTCATCTGGATGACTCTATTCTCTGATTCTGTAATTCCTCTGGATGACTCTATTCTCTGATTCTGTAATTCCTCTGGATGACTCTATTCTCTGATTCTATAATTCCTCTGGGTGACTCTATTCTCTGATTCTATAATTCCTCTGGATGACTCTATTCTCTGATTCTGTAATTCCTCTGGATGACTCTATTCTCTGATTCTGTAATTCCTCTGGGTGACTCTATTCTCTGATTCTATAATTCCTCTGGGTGACTCTATTCTCTGATTCTATAATTCCTCTGGATGACTATATTTTCTCTGATTCTGTAATTCCTCTGGATGACTCAACTCTCTGACTCTATAATTCCTCTGGATGACTCTATTCTCTGATTCTGTAATTCCTCTGGATGACTATACTCTCTGACTCTATAATTCCTCTGGATGACTCTATTCTCTGATTCTATAATTCCTCTGGATGACTCTATTCTCTGATTCTGTAATTCCTCTGGATGACTATACTCTCTGATTCTGTAATTCCTCTGGATGACTCAACTCTCTGACTCTCCTTCCTCTGGATGACTCTATTCTCTGATTCTGTAATTCCTCTGGATGACTATACTCTCTGACTCTATAATGCCTCTGGGTGACTCTATTCTCTGATTCTATAATTCCTCTGGATGACTATACTCTCTGACTCTATAAATCCTCTGGATGACTCTATTCTCTGATTCTATAATTCCTCTGGATGACTATACTCTCTGACTCTATAATTCCTCTGGATGACTCTACTCTCTGATTCTGTAATTCCTCTGGATGACTCTATTCTCTGATTCTATAATTCCTCTGGATGACTCTACTCTCTGATTCTATAATTCCTCTGGATGACTCTACTCTCTGACTCTATAATTCCTCTGGATGACTATACTCTCTGACTCTATAATTCCTCTGGATGACTCTATTCTCTGATTCTATAATTCCTCTGGATGACTATACTCTCTGACTCTATAATTCCTCTGGATGACTCTACTCTCTGATTCTGTAATTCCTCTGGATGACTCTATTCTCTGATTCTATAATTCCTCTGGATGACTCTACTCTCTGATTCTATAATTCCTCTGGATGACTCTATTCTCTGATTCTATAATTCCTCTGGATGACTCTACTCTCTGATTCTATAATTCCTCTGGATGACTATACTCTCTGACTCTATAATTCCTCTGGGTGACTCTACTCTCTGATTCTATAATTCCTCTGGATGACTCTACTCTCTGACTCTATAATTCCTCTGGGTGACTCTATTCTCTGATTCTGTAATTCCTCTGGATGACTCAACTCTCTGACTCTATAATTCCTCTGGATGACTCTATTCTCTGATTCTATAATTCCTCTGGATGACTCTACTCTCTGATTCTATAATTCCTCTGGATGACTCTACTCTCTGACTCTATAATTCCTCTGGGTGACTCTATTCTCTGATTCTGTAATTCCTCTGGATGACTCAACTCTCTGACTCTATAATTCCTCTGGATGACTCTATTCTCTGATTCTATAATTCCTCTGGATGACTCTATTCTCTGATTCTATAATTCCTCTGGGTGACTCCACTCTCTGACTCTATAATTCCTCTGGGTGACTCATCTCTCTGACTCTTTCTTTCACTGCTTGACTCGTCTCTCTGACTCTCTCCTTCCTCTGGGTGACTCATCTCTTTGCCTCTCTCCTTCCTCTGGGTGACTCAACTTTTTGACTCTGTCATCACTCTGGGTTACACAACTCTTTGACTCTCTCGTTCCTCTGGGTGACTCATCTCTCTGACTCTCTCCTTCCTCAGCCTCACCCCTTTCTGTCTCTCCCTTCTCTCTGTGTGTCCGTTATGTCGTTAGATGGGCCTTGAGCATGAGGAGCAGAAGCTGGAGATCAAGCGTCAGGTGACGGAGCTGACTCTGTCGTTACAGGAGAGGGTTTCTCAGATCAGTGGGCTACAAGCGGCACGCCAATCCCTGGAGAGGCAGCTGCAGCAGGCCAAATCAGAGCTCGAGGACACCACCGCTGAGGCTGAGGAGGAAATCTGTGTTCTTAGAGTGAGTGCAAGAGGGACATACATACTGTAACAGTTTATTGTTATTACTCATGTTATTACATATGCTATGATGAAGTACTGTAGTACAGCCACCAAACCTGTCCCTCTCTCTATCTGTCTGGTAGGCCCACCGAGACGAGATCCAGCGCAAGTATGATGCCCTCAGAGACAGCTGTGCGGTATGCCACCTCTCTCTCTCTGTTTTCAATGAGTCTTGTATTAAGGTTGATGTTATGAAAAATGTATACCCAGTCTATTCTTTTTTGAAGAAATGAAGGGTATTCCATGTGAGAAATTGCCAAGAAACGGAAGATCTCGTACAATGCTGTGTACTACTCCCTTCACAAAACAGTGCAAACTGGCTCTAAACAGAATAGAAAGAGGAGTGGGAGGTCCCGGTGCACAACTGAGCAAGAGGGCAAGTACATTAGAGTGTCTAGTTTGAGAAACAGATGCCTCAAAAGTCCTCAACTGGCAGCTTCATTAAATAGTACCCGCAAAACACCAGTCTCAATGTCAACAGTGAAGAGGCGCCTCTGGGATGCTGGCCTTCTAGGCAGAGTTGTAAAGAAAAAAACATCTCAGACTGGCCAATAAAAAGAAAAGTTTAAGATTGGCAAAAGAACACAGACACTGGACAGAGGAACTCTGCCTAGAAGGCCAGCATCGCCTCTTCACTGTTGACGTTGAGACTGGTGTTTTGCGAGTACTATTTAACGAAGCTGCCAGTTGAGGACTTGTGAGGCGTCTATCATTCAGGCCAAAGAGTTCAAGCTTGGTTTAATCAGACCAGAGAAATTTGTTTCTCATGGTCTGAGAGTCATTTAGGTACCTTTTGGCAAATTCCAAGCAGGCTTTCATATGCCTTTTACTGAGGAGTAGCTTCCGTCTGGCCACTCTACGATAAAGGCCTGATTGGTTGAGTGCTGCAGAGATGGTTGTCCTTCTGGAAAGTTCTCCTGGTATCGAACCCCAGGCTGTAGTGACTCCGCAGTGCCTTAGAACGATGCAACACTCGGGAGGCTCACATTTCTTCCATGTAAGAATGATGGAGGCCACTGTGTTCTTGGGGACATTCAATGCTGCAGACATTTTTTTCAATGCTCTGACATGCACTGTCAACTGTGGGACTTTATATAGACAGGTGTGTTCCTTTCCAAATCATGTCCAATCAATTGAATTTACCACAGGTGGACTCCAAGATCATCTCAAGGATGATCAATCGAAACAGGATACACCTGAGCTCAATTTCGAGACTCATAGCAAAGGGTCTGAAAATGTTTGAAAAAGGGAAGGGGTCTGAATACTTTCCGAATACACTGTACATCAATACATCTTGCAGTAGTATACATTCAAATGATATAATATTGTGTAGAAGCTGGCAATGAGCCTAGTATAATATGTCTCCCACCCTCCTTCCCTCAGGTGATCACAGACCTGGAGGAGCAGCTGACCCAGCTGACCCAGGAGAACTCTGAGCTGAACCGTCAGAACTTCTACCTGTCCAAGCAGCTGGACGAGGCCACGGACGAGACAGAGGAACGCCTGCATCTGGGTCAGGATGTGGACTGCCTCCGCCACGAGGTGGCTGACCGCGAGATGCACCTCAACAACCAAAAACAGGTGTGATTCGGGTTGCAAAATTTTGCAAACTTTCAATACACTTCTTGGTTTTCCCAAAATCCCTGTTCTGAGGATCGCGGAATCAGGAGGGAATAAGTAGGAGATCTGGTATCCTTCAACCAGGATTTCTGGAAAACCAGGGAATTTATTGAAAGTTCACATAATTTTGCAACCCTAGGTGTGACACATACACTCACTCATGACCATAGGTACATAGTACCGTATAGAACAAACACACTCTAACATGTTAACATAATTGGGATAATAGAGAGCTCTCTCTCTATATATTTTTCTCTTTCTTTCACAGACATTTCATTTCACATACCCCCAAACACACAAACTGACACACACATCTCTCCATACTCCTCAACAATCAATTGTAGATTACACAGACTTGCACACACACACACACACACACACACACACACACACACACACACACACACACACACACACACACACACACACACACACACACACACACACACACACACACACACACACACAAACACAAACACAAACACACACACACACACACACACACACACACACACACACACACACACACACACACACACACACACACACACACACACACACACACACACACACACACACACACACACTATACCAGCTAATGTGATTGAGTGGAGAGAGTATAAATCAGGCAGAAGATACTTGACTGTTCTTTTGTTATGTATCTCCAGCTCAGGAGAGGAGAGGAGAGGGGGAGGGAGGGAGGGAGGAGGGAGAGGGGGGTAGGGAGGAAGGAAGGCTGGAAGAAAGGGGAGGGGAGGGGGAGGGGGAGGCTGTGTGATGCTGTGCTCTGCCCCTGTGGGATGGGGTGTGTGTAGGCGTTCAGTAGCTAGAGCTCTGTATCTCTGTCCTAGCTAGTGGTTGTGTAACCAGGGATGGAAGTCATAGAGGGATCCGACCATGAGTGGGAGGGATGTGTCATCCACATCGTTCCCAGGTCATGTCAACCCTGGATGGGTGGACTTCAGAGGACCATGGTGCTGCTGCAGCTATATTTTTATCCCAGTGTTTGTCTCAAGCAAAGGAAATAGGAAATATACAGACATAGCTCAGTATGTGCCCTATCTCTCAAAGTTACTTGTATCTATTTTTAACTGTGGAGCACAACCCATTGAATGTCAATGTTCCTGATGATCAGAATCTGACATTACTGATGTTGGTTTGGGATACTATGTCCATTACTCAGAGGGCTGACTTCAGAACAGTCATCATTAAGACCACAAAACTCTATTGAAAGTACCTTAAATAGTTGTCTCATGTAAGTTCATCTCTTACAATCTCTCTAAGATGTTCATGTTGTCCGTTAGAACAGACCAGTTGAACAGTAGAATAGCATGACTTCTATTCGTAACCCCTCCTATGTTTTCCATGTTCTGTGTTAGAACATTGAGACACTGAAGACCACGTGCACCATGCTGGAGGAGCAGGTCCTGGAGCTGGAGACTCTGAATGATGAGCTGCTGGAGAAGGAGAGGCAATGGGATGCCTGGAGGGGAGCCCTGGAGGAAGAGAAGAACCAGGCTGAGAGGAGGACCAGGGAGATCCAGAGACTGCTGGACAACGAGAAGCAGAACAGGTAACACACACACACAACATACATAAACACACAAACACACACTCATATGGTCCCCTCTTTTATTCCTCTTCAGGCTACGTGCTGACCTGCGCAACTCGGAGGCTCGTCAGTCTATTGAGCAGGCAGTGAAGGAGCACAAGGCTGAGATTCTGGCCCTGCAGGAGGCCCTCAAGGACCAGAAACTCAAAGCAGAGAGCCTCTCTGACACAGTGAGCCTTATGTGTCTGTCTGTCTTTCTGTCTATCTCTCTGTCTGAAGCAGACCCGTACATCCTGTCTCTGTCCCTCTAGCTGAATGACCTGGAGAAGAAGCATGCCATGCTGGAGATGAATACAAGGAGTCTGCAGCAGAAGCTGGAGACTGACAGTGAGCAGAAGCAGAGGCTGCTGGATGACGTAGGCTACGTTTTTCTTATTCTGCCCGTTATATATTTGAGTTATTTATATCATATGGGGTGGCAGGGTAGCCTAGTGGTTAGAGCGTTGGACTAGTAACCGGAAGGTTGCAAGTTCAAACCCCCGAGCTGACAAGGTACAAATCTGTCGTTCTACCCCTGAACAGGCAGTTAACCCACTGTTCCTAGGCCGTCATTGAAAATAAGAATTTGTTCTTAACTGACTTGCCTAGTTAAATAAAGGTAAAATAAATAAAAAAATATATAGTGTCACATCCCTGGGCTTAATAAAAAATCCTCTATTATAACCGAGTATGTTTGTTTGTCTTGTGAGAAGTGAAATATCACAGAATGTCTGTTGATACTGTTTGTGTCCCTCCCTCAGCAAGGAAACCTGCAGCAGCAGTTAGATGTTCAGAAGAGCCACATCTTCCGGCTAACCCAGGGGCTGCAGGATGCTGTGGACCAGACTGACCTGCAGAAGACTGAGAGGACTGACCTGGAGTACCAGCTGGAGAACATCCAGGTATTCTACGCACGCATGCTTGAGCAAACACACACAGTGCATTCGGAAAGTATTCAGACCCCTTGACTTTTTCCACATTTTTCTATGTTACAGCCTTATTCTAAAATTGATTTAATTGTTTGTTTTCCTCATCTATCTACACACAATACCCCATAATGACAAAGCAAAAACATTTAGATTTACATAGTCTTTACTCAGTACTTTTTGAAGCACCTTTGGCAGGGATTACAGCCTCGAGTCTTCTTGGGTATGATGCTACAAGCTTGGCACACCTCTATTTTGGGATTTTTTCTTGTTCTTCTCTGCAGATCCTCTCAAACTCTGTCAGGTTGGATGGGGAGCGTCGCTGCACAGCTATTTTCAAGTTCAGCTCTAGCTGGGCCACTCAAGGACATTCAGATACTTGTTCTGAAGCCGCTACTCTGTTATTTTGGCTGTGTGCTTAGGGTTGTTTTCCTGTTGGAAGGTGAACCTTTGCCCCAGTCTGAGGTCCTGAGATGTTTTTATTGAATCCATTTTAGAACAAGGCTGTAACGTACCAAAATGTAGAAAAAAGGAAGGGGTCTGAATACTTTCCAAATGCGCTGTAGACACATTTGTAATGGTGTTTTCTTTTTACATTGGATAAAAGTAGAGACACCGAGCTAGAAAATGGTACACTGCATTTGAGAAACATTGAGAAAGTAATCCTGCTTTGAAAGTTGAAAAACTTGTTACCCCACTTCTGAGAAAATGGCCCGTGAATTTCTGGTACACCTACTGGAGAGCTCTTCTTTATCTACACCCAGTCAGCATCGTTCACACCCTCTTAAGCCTCACCCATCTCTTTGACGATTCACAGTGTTGTAAACAACCAAAGATTTCAAGACTAAAAGTGGTGAAAGTAGTAGTAAAAATTAACTGTATCTAGTCCTTGGCCTATATCCTAAACTGACTTTGGTGAAGGTCTTATTGTTCTTCACATAATAATAATATATGCCATTTAGCAGACGCTTTTATCCAAAGCGACTTACAGTCATGTGTGCATACATTCTACGTATGGGTGGTCCCGGGAATCGAACCCACTACCCTGGCGTTACAAGCGCCATGCTCTACCAACTGAGCTACAGAAGGACATTACCGTCTCTGGTAAACACACACTATATCAAATAAAATCTTTGTTTATTTGTCACATGCACAGGATACCGAAGGTGTAAACGGTACAGTGAAATGGTTGCTTGCATAGTGGAGTGTGTTGTTTAGACATCTAGCTAGCGAGCTAGCTAAAACGATGAACCATAATCCCAACTCTAATGCCGTGTTCAAAACAACTGGGAACTCTGAAAAAACAAACTCAGACTGGGAAAAATCGATTTGAATAGTCTTCCAAGGCAGAAATTAAACTCTGGAACTCAGGCCTCTTTCTAGAGCTCCTACACAGATCATACATGTAATGTTAGCTAGTGAGCAAGCCAGATAACTTTAACTAGCTAACAGTACACTTTAACTTGCAATGAAAACGAATTTCTGACAAATTAGAAACTTATCATTTTCGAAAATGTAGCTAGACTCTTACCCGTCCGTATACATGGATGAACGCTTCTCTCTCTGCCATGGATGCCATGGTTGCCCTTAGTTTGAAGATGTAATCCGGAGATAGGTGTTTTATACAACAGCCTTCTTACTGTGTTCTCTTTTTGGACTCTCCGCATTTGGCAATCATCTCTCTGCTTCCACATGGCATTCCACTGATTTCAAAACTCTGTCAACTTCTTCCGTGACAACAACACCGATAGCGCTATTAACGCCAGGGCAGCAATATTGAGATCAGTAGCAAAACTTTTTCAGTTTTCATGATATCTTTCAAAAAAAGCCACGGTAGACATGATTTTCCGCACATACTTTGCAGCTCATGTTATAGACGCAAGCATGTCAGACCAATCCGAACTCATCTCTCGGCATGTCCAGCCCATCCATTAGCTCAGCTAACCAAATCAAATGTATTGGTCAAATACACATTGTTAGCAGATGTTATTGCGAGTGTTACGAAATGCTTGCGCTTCTAGTTCCGACAGTGCAGCAATATCTAACATGTAATCGAACAATTGCACAACAACTACCTAATACACACAAATCTAAGTAAAGGAATGGAATAAGAGTAAGAATATATACGTATAAATATATGGATGAGCAATGACAGAGCGGCATAGGCAAGATGCAATAGATGGTATAAAATACAGTATAAACATTTACATTTACATTTAAGTCATTTAGCAGACGCTCTTATCCAGAGCGACTTATGAGATGAATAATGCAAGATATGTAAACATTATTAAAGTGGCATTATTGAATTGACTAGTGATTCAAGTGGCCAATGATTTAAAGTCTGTATGTAGGCAGCAGCCTCTCTGTGCTAGTGATGGCTATTTAACAGTCTGATAGAAGCTATTTTTCAGTCTCTCGGGGTCAGCTTTGATGCATTTGTACTGACCCCACCATCTGGATGGTAGCGGGGTGAACAGGCAGTGGCTTGTGTGGTTGTTGTCCTTGATGATCTTTTTGGCTTTCCTGTGATATCGGGTGCTGTAGGTATCCTGGAGGGCAGGTAGTTTGCCCCCGGTGATGCGATGTGCAGACCTCACCACCCTCTGGAGAGCCTTGCGGTTGTGGGTGATGGAGTTGCCGTACCAGGTGGTGATTGAGCCCGACAGGATGCTCTTAATTGTGCATCTGGAGAAGTTTGAGGGTTTTGACTAACAAGCCAAATTTCTTCAGCCTCCTGAGGTTGAAGAGGTGCTGTTGCGCCTTCTTCACCATACTGTCTGTGTGGGTGGACCATTTCAGTTTGTCCGTGATGTGTATGCCGAGGAACTTAAAACTTTCCACCTTCTCCACTGCTGTCCCAACGAAGTGGATAGGGGGGTGCTCCCTCTGCTGTTTCCTGAAGTCCACGATCCTCTCCTTTATTTTGTTGACATTGAGTGAGAGGTTGTTTTCCTGACACCACACTCCGAGTGCCCTCACCTCCTCCCTGGAGGCCGTTGTTGGTAATCAAGCCTATTACTGTTGTGTCATCTGCAAACTTGATGATTGAGTTGGAGGCATGCATGGCCACGCATTCATGGGTGAACAGGGAGTACAGGAGGGGGCTGAGCATGCACCCTTGTGGGGCTCCGGTGTTGAGGATCAGCAAAGTGGAGATGTTGTTTCCTACCCTCACCACCTGGGGACGTCCCGTCAGGAGGTCCAGGACACAATTGACAGGGTGGGGTTGAGACCCAGGGCCTCAAGCTTAATGATAAGCTTGGAGGGTACTATGGTGTTGGATGCTGAGCTATAGTCAATGAACAGCATTCTTACATAGGCATTCCTCTTGTCCAGATGGGATAGGGCAGTGTGCAGTGTGATGGCGATTGCATCGTCTGTGGACCAATTAGGTCAGTAAGCAAATTGAAGTGGGTCTAGGGTGACAGGTAAGGGGGAGGTGATATGATCCTTGGCTGGTCTCTCAAAACACTTCATGATGACAGAAATGAGTGCTACGGGGCGATAGTCGTTTAGTTCAGTTACCTTTGCCTTCTTGGGTACAGGAACAATGGCAGCCATCTTGAAGCATGTGGGAACAGCAGACTGAGATAGTGAGAGATTGAATATGTCTGTAAACACACCATCCAGCTGGTCTGGGCATGCTCTGAGGACCCAGCTAGGGACACCGTCTGGGCCGGCAGCCTTGCCAGGGTTAATACGTTTAAATGTCTTACTCACGTCGGCCACGGAGAAGGAGAGCCCACAGTCCTTTGTAGCAGGCCACGTCGGTGGCACTGTATTATCCTCAAAGCGGGTTAAAAAGGTGTTTAGTTTGTCTGGAAGAGTCCTGTATTTTTCCATGGGAAAACCAACTAGGCTCGTTATTGAACTATTTTCTTCATATTTACAGTTTGTTATTAAACCTGCTTGAAAATATATTGCAAGACTTGAAAATGGCTGTCTTGTAATGATCAACAACCAACTTGACAGAGCTTGTCGAATTTTTGAAAGAATAATGTGCAAATATTGTACAATCCAGGTGTACAAAGCTCTTAGAGACTTAACCAGAAAGACTCTGTAATCACAGCCAAAGGTGATTCTAACATGTATTGACTCAGGGATGTGAATACTTACAGTGCCAGCCAGAAGTTTGGACACACCTACTCATTCCAGGGGTTTCTTTATTTAGACTATTTTCTTCATTGTAGAATAATAGTGAAGACATCAAAACTATGAAATAACATATATGGAATCATGTAGTAACCAAAAAAAGTGTTAAACAAATCAAAATGTATTTTATATTTGAGATTCTTCAAAGTAGCCACCCTTTGCCTTGACAGCTTTGCACACTCTTGGCTTTCTCTCAACCAGCTTCATGAGGAATGCTTTTCCAACAGTCTTGAAGTAGTTCCCACATATACTGAGCACTTGTTGGATGCTTTTCCTTCACTCTGCGGTCCAACTCATCCCAAACCATTCCCTGGGCCTGTTTTGCTGGGTTTTGTTCTGCTGGGGCCTGCTGTTGTGATGAGCGAACCACTTGATGTGCACTCCGGGCGAGAGTTTCAAAACTTCATATTTTTTGGGCGGCTAAAATGATAGGGTCAAACAGTAAAGTGCATTATCCTCATGATTCCTGTAACGAAAGTGTCTGTCCAGCCCCTGGGCCTGTTCTGCTGGGTCCTGTTCTGCTGGGTCCTGTTCTGCTGGGGCCTGTTCTGCTGGGGCCTGTTCTGCTGGGGCCTGTTCTGCTGGGGCCTGTTCTGCTGGGGCCTGTTCTGCTGGGGCCTGTTCTGCTGGGGCCTGTTCTGCTGGGGCCTGTTCTGCTGGGGCCTGTTCTGCTGGGGCCTGTTCTGCTGGGTCCTGTTCTGCTGGGGCCTGTTCTGCTGGGGCCTGTTCTGCTGGGGCCTGTTCTGCTGGGGCCTGTTCTGCTGGGTCCTGCTGCTGTAATGAGCGAACCACTTGATGTGCTCTCCGAACGAGAGGAAAATGGCTTCTAATTGTATTAAAGATTAAAAAGTCAAATTGCTGGAAATACATAGCGATGAAAACAACTACTGTTGTTCTCAGCTTTCTGTGGGTATAATTTGTATTTGTAATCTCTTAATATTGACCTCAGTAGCAACTACTGTATTTCTACAACCCAGATATTTGATATGGCTTTAAATTATGAAGTGCGCGAAATGTGCATTAGCCATTGTCATGAATTTTGAGCTGACAATAGGGTATTGTTGTTTGTTATATTTTACTGTTAAAATAGGGCTCCAGAATTCACCACACATCTCTAATTAAGCAATAAAGCACTCGGGTGTTTGTTATATAACCAAAATAACATGGCTAAGGGCTGTATCCAGGCAGCTAGCTAATTGTGTTTAGAGTTCACTTCCTCATGTGGTTAACATTAAAATATAACAAACAACAATACCCTATTGTCAACTCACAATTCATGACAATCACTGGATTAGGTTGCACATCAAAATATCTTGAATCATGCATTCCTGCTTGGACATGTTAGATGAAACAACGTATTTATTGAATAGCCTACCATCTCTATTACACAGTCTAAAGCACTGTGAATTACTTTATAAGATGAATGATAACAAACATTTGGTGCTACAAAATCATGGGCTGGTGCCACTGAAAAGGTTGGTGGCACTGTGGAAAATATTAGTCTGGAGCCCTTGTCAAGGTATGCAATGTATTATCAACTGCAGAGTAATGTGTTTTACTGACAATTTGGCTGTTGGGAAGAGAATCGTTTTGTAAGAATTTCCACCGAAAAATGTGTTGGTAGGACAAGGCTAGTATATTTGTGCACATGGAAGTCAGTGATTTATGTTTACTATAGGTTAATGAGGCAATACAAATGTGATGTGACTAAAATATGACTAAAAAGGAAGGGCATTTAGTTGACTATTTTCATCATTTTCATAATTTTGAATAACTAGACTAAATCATTATATTATGAAAAAAAATGTGACTTAATGATATTTTAGTCAAAATGACTAAGATTAAATCTAAAAAGAGTACCAAAATTAACACTGATACACACACACACACACACACACACACACACACACACACACACACACACACACACACACACACACACACACACACACACACACACACACACACACACACACACACACACACACACATCACTAGTCACTTTAAATAATGTCACTTTAATAATGTTAACACATCTTACATTACTCATCTCATGTATATACTGCTCATCCATATATTTATATGTACATATTCTTATTCCATCCCTTTAGATTTGTGTGTATTAGGTAGTTGTTGGGAATTGTTAGATTACTTGTTAGATATTACTACACTGTCGGAACCAGAAGCACAAGCATTTCCCTACACTCACAGTAACATCTGCTAAACATGTGCATGTGACCAATAACATTTGAATTGCTTTGACTCGCACGCACAGACAGACAGACAGACAGACAGATAGACAGACAGACAGACAGACAGACAGACAGACAGACAGACAGACAGACAGACAGACAGACAGACAGACAGACAGACAGACAGACAGACAGACAGACAGACAGACAGACAGACAGACAGACATGAGTAGAAATGCAATGCCTTAGTAATGTTCACTTAGCTCCACCTGCAGGCTGTGTACTCCCATGAGAAAGTGAAGTTGGAGGGGACCATCACCCAGCAATCCAAACTCATAGACTTCCTCCAGGCCAGGGTGGACCAGGGGGGCTCTAAGAAGAAAAAGGTGAGACTGGACAGCTCACAATACAGGTACAGTGACACAGAGTGCATTACAGTAATACATAGAGTGGGGCAAAAAAAGTATTTAGTCAGCCACCAATTGGGCAAGTTCTCCCACTTAAAAAGATGAGAGAGGCCTGTAATTTTCATCATAGGTACACTTCAACTATGACAGACAAAATGAGAAAAACAAATCCAGAAAATCACATTGTAGGATTTTTAATGAATTTATTTGCAAATTATGGTGGAAAATAAGTTTTTGGTCACCTACAAACAAGCAAGATTTCTAGATCTCACAGACCTGTAACTTCTTCTTTAAGAGGCTCCTCTGTCCTCCACTCGTTACCTGTATTAATGGCACCTGTTTGAACTTCTTATCAGTATAAAAGACACCTGTCCACAACCTCAAACAGTCACACTCCATTATGGCCAAGACCAAAGAGCTGTCAAAGGACACCAGAAACAAAATTGTAGACCTGCACTAGGCTGGGAAGACTGAATCTGCAATAGATAAGCAGCTTGGTTTGAAGAAATAAACTGTGGGAGCAATTATTAGGAAATGGAAGACATACAAGACCACTGATAATCTCCCTCGATCTGGGGCTCCACGCAAGATCTCACACCGTGGGGTCAAAATGATCACAAGAACGGTGAGCAAAAATCCCAGAACCACACGGGGGGACCTAGTGAATGACCTGCAGAGAGCTGGGACCAAAGTAACAAAGCCTACCATCGGTAACACACTACGCCGCCAGGGACTCAAATCCTTCAGTGCCAGACGTGTCCCCCTGCTTAAGCCAGTACATGTCCAGGCCCATCTGAAGTTTGCTAGAGAGCATTTGGATGATCCAGAAGAAGATTGGGAGAATGTCATATGGTCAGATGAAACCAAAATATAACTTTTTGGTAAAAACTCAACTCGTCGTGTTTGGAGGACAAAGAATGCTGAGTTGCATCCAAAGAACACCATACCTACTGTGAAGCATGGGGGTGGAAACATCATGCTTTGGGGCTGTTTTTCTGCAAAGGGACCAGGACGACTGATCCGTGTAAAGGAAAGAATGAATGGGGCCATGTATCATGAGATTTTGAGTGAAAACCTCCTTCCATCAGCAAGGGCATTGAAGATGAAACGTGGCTGGGTCTTTCAGCATGACAATGATCCCAAACACACCGCCCGGGCAACGAAGGAGTGGCTTCGTAAGAAGCATTTCAAGGTCCTGGATTGGCCTAGCCAGTCTACAGATCTCAACCCCATAGAAAATCTTTGGAGGGAGTTGAAAGTCCATGTTGCCCAGCAACAGCCCTAAAACATCACTGCTCTAGAGGAGATCTGCATGGAGGAATGGGCCAAAATACCAGCAACAGTGTGTGAAAACCTTGTGAAGTCTTACAGAAAACATTTGACCTCTGTCATTGCCAACAAAGGGTATATAACAAAGTATTGAGATAAACTTTTGTTATTAACCAAATACTTATTTTCCACCATAATTTGCAAATAAATTCATATAAAATCCTACAATGTGATTTTCTGGATTTTTTTTCTTCTCATTATGTCTGTCATAGTTGAAGTGTACCTATGATGAAAATTACAGGCCTCTCTCATCTTTTTAAGTGGGAGAACTTGCACAATTGGTGGCTGACTAAATACTTTTTGCCCCACTGTACATTACCATTTCTAGAGCACCTTTTCATGGACCTTTTTATTTTAGCCCAAATATTTTCTCAGAATGTTTTTCAGTGACAGTTGTTTGTGTATGTTTGTTCCAGGGTCTATTTGGGCGGCGCAGAGAGGACCTGCTGGCTGCCATGGCAGCCCAGGGCCAGTCCCAGGTGCCCCAGCAGGTATCCCCTGCACCCTCCATGAAGCCGGTGCCCCTGCAGTACAGTGACATGAAAGTGTCCCTGGACAAGGAGCGCTCCCGCTGCTCTGAGCTGGAGGATGCACTGCAGAAGATGAGACTGGAGCTGCGCTCCCTACGAGAGGAGGGTGAGGACACTGTCATCTCAAATAAACAGGAAATTATCCCACTGAAGACCACTGCTGTGGTCCAGCACATGCTATCTCACAACAAGCAGCACATCAAACTCACACCACATCAAACTTGCCCTTTATGATTTCTCTCTCTCTCTCTCTCTATACACACATCCAGTGGTCCAGTATAAACCTGTGGACCATGGTGGTACCCCTGACACCCCTGCCACAACGCGGCAGCAGATGATGATGTCTGCCATGGTGAAGTCTCCTGAGCACCAGCAGGGCCTGAGCAACCTGCTGGTTACCTCGAACTCTGGCCGCAGGAAGGAGGCTGCCCCCCCAGAGGGTGAGTCCTTCTGGAGAAGTAGTGGACATGGGAGTGTCTATGGGTCTTTCTATAAACTAGGGTACCAGTGAGGATTATGAAGACTGCTGTATTGGGTCTGTGTTAGTACTTGCTGAAGCCAGCTGTACTGGGTCTGTGTTAGTATTTGCTGAAGCCTGCTGTACTGGGTCTGTGTTAGTACTTGCTGAAGCCGGCTGTACTGGGTCTGTGTTAGTATTTGCTGAAGCCAGCTGTACTGGGTCTGTGTTAGTACTTGCTGAAGCCGGCTGTACTGGGTCTGTGTTAGTACTTGCTGAAGCCAGCTGTACTGGGTCTGTATTAGTACTTGCTGAAGCCAGGTGTACTGGGTCTGTGTTAGTATTTGCTGAAGCTGCCAGTACTGGGTCTGTGTTAGTATTTGCTGAAGCCGGCTGTACTGGGTCTGTGTTTGTACTTGCTGAAACTGCCAGTACTGGGTCTCTGTTAGTATTTGCTGAAGCCGGCTGTACTGGGTCTGTGTTAGTACTGGCTGAGGCTGAAATATAAAATACTATTTATACTATACTATGACTTGGCTGAATACTTGTTGGTTATTATTTACTGAGAGATGTGCATCCATATTGCCCAGCATGCCCAGCTAATCAACATTTTAAATTCAATATATAAATCAATAGTCAGTGTCAATCCATTGCTTTCCATCTTGCATTAGTCCAGAGTTGTAACTAAACCTTGACTGAGAGACTAGATAATAATAATAATTATTATTATTAATCATAATAATCATTGTCTTGTTTTTAAATTATTTGCACCTATGAGGAGTGCCATCACACCCATATATTGTCTGGACTGGTCCCCACAGAGGATGCTGCTGGAAAGCGCGAGTTTCATTTCGTGCACATGCATATAAACGCATGTTCACCTGCGATGCGCTTATCTTTTCCCGAGTTACAGTTTATAAACACCGTTGCTCGTTGGCGTTTATCGTAATAAATATCTGTATTTCACTCTCACTTTTGTCAGGCACAAAGTCACAGAACACAGCTTTGGAAGTGGCTGGCAAGCAAGCAAGACACAGACAGACCAAGAGATGCACTGCCCAGCTAGGTTAGCAAGACAGACAGATTAGAGAGAGATGCACTGCAAGTTAGCACAACTTAATGCCACAGTTATTTGCTGACATCAAACTTGGAGAGGAGAGAACACAAGTTTACCTGATTGCTGTTCCCGCAATTCACTCTCATGGTGTTTTATTTTTTTCTCTTTTCGTGACCAGAAGGTTAGTTCCACTTCATCCTCTTATTGAAGTTGTAAACATTGACATCCACTTTGACACGAGGGGGAGGCAGGGCCCTTGCATAATTTGCGGGGCCCTACGCAACTTGCGTAGTGGGTTTATAGGGCCACTCGGCTCTGGAAACAACAGACCTGGAAAAAAGGTGTTCGCAAGGAATATCCAGAATATTTTGGTGTCTCATTCATGAAGAGAGTTGTGCCTGGTACCACATTGAAACATCTGTTGTTGTCTGCTTGATTTACAGCAGAGTGTTCTTAGATTTAACAGGAAACGCATCAAGGTAATGTGTTCATGTTTTCATGTGTTTTGTGCCTCGGATTGGACACCGAGTCTACTGTGCGCAATTGTGTAGGCTAGACTATTGCGCAACACCCAATGCAATTCCTATTAATTATTGTGGATATAATGACCAAAAAATGTGCAATATAATCTGGTAATATAGCTTCATTAAATAGTACCCGTAAAACACCAGTCTCAACGTCAACAGTGAAGAGGCGACTCCGGGATGCTGGCCTTCTAGGCAGAGTTCCTCTGTTCAGTGTCTGTGTTCTTTTGCCCATGTTAATCTTTTCTTTTTATTGGCCAGTCTGAGATATGGCTTTTTCTTTGCAACTCTGCCTAGAAGGCCAGCATCCTGGAGTCGCCTTTTCACTGTTGACATTGAGACTGGTGTTTTGCGGGTACTATTTAATGAAGCTGCCAGTTGAGGACTTGTGAGGCGTCTGTTTCTCAAACTAGACACTCTAATGTACTTGTCCTCTTGCTCAGTTGTGCACTGGAGCCTTCCACCCCTCTTTCTCTTCTGTTTAGAGCCAGTTTGTGCTGTTCTGTGAAGGGAGTAGTACACAGCTTTGTATGAGATCTTCAGTTTCATGGCAATTTCTCACATGGAATAGCCTTCATTTCTCAGAACAAGAATAGACTGATGAGTTTCAGAAGAAATCTCTTTGTTTTCTGGCCATTTTGAGCCTGTAATCGAACCCACAAATGCTGATGCTCCAGATACTCAACTAGTCTAAAGAAGGACAGTTTTATTGCTTCTTTAATCAGTACAACAGTTGCAATTTTAACATGATACACTTGGATTAGCGAACATAAAGTGCCATTGGAACACAGGAGTGATGGTTGCTGATAATGGGCCTCTGTACGCCTATGTAGATATTCCATTTAAAAAATCTGCCGTTTCAAGCTACAATAGTCATTTACAACATTAATAATGTCTACACTGTATTTCTGATAAATTTGATGTTATTTTAATGGACAAAAAAATAGCTTTTCTTTCAAAAACAAGGACATTTCTAAGTGACCCAAAACGGTAGTGTACTGTATACATATCCTTTTTATATTAGTTGCAATGTCACACATTGGCCCTGTTATTTACAGAAAGACCTTGTGCACAGCTAACACACACACCACCAGATAAGACATCTGTGTGGGCTACAGCAATGTGTCCATATTTCCATATAACGCAGTATATAATAAAGCTACTTGGAACTGCAATAGTAACCAGGCAAGCTTTCCTGATGGTCACTACCATCCTGCAAATATTAATCTTCCTCCTAATGCCTTAGACCTTTGTCCTTTTTTCTCACACTCAACAGAGAGGAGGGTCACTTCTGAAAGTTAGTTCTCCTAACTCCGGAGCCCTCGGTTTTTTGTCCCATCCCTTTAACCCTCTACTCCGAATGGGCCAGATTTTAAAAGCTCTGCACTAGGATCAAATGGCAGATCTTTAGGGCGGCAGGTAGCCTCGCAGTTAGAACGTTGGGCCAGTAACTGAAAAGTTGCTGGTGCAGATTTGTTGTGCTCTTGAGCTAGGCACTTAACCATAATGGCTCCTGTAAATTCCTCTGGATAAGAGTGTTTGCTAAATGTTTTAAAACATTTTTTAACATTTAGAATATGGTATGCTAAGTTTGGGTTTTTAATGCTTGTATTGGAGCTTCCACTTTCCAGTAATGCCCCTTTACTGAATTACACAAGCTCTAAAGTTGGTGTTCACTTCAATGAATGAGTATGTTCATCAAAAGTCACTTTACATGTCTATGCATAAAGATACATACATACATAAATCATAAAGAAATGTTTCTTGGTACCACCATGTTGGAATATTGTATCAATGCTCATTCCTGGCTGCTGTCAGGTAAATCATTGTAAAAATTAAATTCAAATCAGCAGATTGGATGATTAGACATTACCAGCTAACATAAAATCGCCCTATCATGTTAAGGAGCCATTATTTGTTTGAGACATACAGTTTGTGTGTCTGTATTCTACTTGGATAGATGAGAATGAAAACATTTACATACATAGTTCACTGTTGTTGAGCTAAACTTTCCTCCCTTTAAGTGCTCAGCTTTGGAAATCTGAAGCAATTTCCTTTACACCTGTTGACCTACACTCCAATCCATTGACCCTCACACAGCTATCTGCCCTGCAACTCAACCCAGACCTGCACACCATACATACACAGAGGTGTTTTCTTTCCAGCTTTTCAGCCTATACCGCACTGTTGGAACATATGAATCCAATTCCCTCAATAAGACGATTCCTGGATGCATGTGTTACGTTCCAGTCATGAACTGATGGTGGATGATGCTATTAATATGATTTACCTTTTTACTTCAGATCCTTGTGAACGTTGTCTTGGTGATGCTTCCTGTTTGTTGCCTCACTTGCACAGCTGACATGGCATGGTGCACAGATTTTATTTTTCATACAATCATTGTGGTTGCTATGGATACTTTTCCTACTCACTGTCTTCTCTGGCTGTGTTCAGAGTACGGCCATCGCATGAAGGACAGTCAGAGAGACAGGGAGAGGGGGAGGCAGAGGGAGAGCGTTCACCACAACACCCCTCACCGCTTCACTGTGGGACTCAACATGAGGGCTGCCAAGTGTACTGTGTGTCTGGATACCGTGCACTTCGGTCATCAGGCAGCCACCTGCATTGGTATGTTACGTTCCAACCTTCCACTTCCTGTCACGTTGACTAGTCATGGCACATTTCTGTTGAGCAAGGCTTTTTCAGAAGGGTAGCCTGTACAGTACTGTGTTTCTGGTAGTCCTTGTCTTTAAGTGTTTTCTTCTCTCCTTCAGAATGTCACGCTTTGTGCCATCCAAAATGCTCCCGCTGTCTTCCTGCTGCGTGTGGCATGCCTGGGGACTGTGCCTTGCATATGGCTGAGGGGCTGTGCCGGGACAAAGGCAGTTCCCCTGGCCTGCAGCTCAAAGAGGCCAGTGGACATGTTCACCTGGAGGGGTGGATGAAGCAGCCCAGGTGGGTCTGGTAACTCTGGTGTGTGGACTTCATACTTTCTATTACTGTAAAACAGATTTGACTAAGAGCACTATACTATAGATCAACACTGCCTGTCTGCTTGCCCTTGATCAATGTAGACTGATTGCTGATCCCTCATACTGTATTTGATATCATCTGAGATGGCTCTCTAGTGCTGAAGTATAATTGTAGACTACAGCATTATGCTCATCTGTCCCAGGTATTGATTGTCTGACTCTGTGGTAGTCTATGCTGCTGGCCCAGTGACAAACATGTGTGTGCTCTGCAGGAATGTGAAGCGTGGCCAGGGCTGGGAGAAGAAGTATGTGGTGCTGGATGGGACCAAGGTGACCATCTACGAAACAGAGCCCAGAGAAGGTCCTACAACTTTAATGTTCCTATAGTAAATTTGATTATGAAATACAGTGAGCTCCAAAAGTATTTGGACAGTGGCACAAATATAACTTCCCATGTTATTGTGATGGTGAGAGGTTAGCATGTCTTGGGGGTATGGTATTTGTGTGTCTGTAACTTTCTCACTCAACATTATTCACGGTTCATTCAGAACTTTCTGTAATCATGGTTGCATCCACATTAATGTAGGAGTATTCAGAAACATATTCTATTCTTATTTACAATAAAAGTGACTCCAAAATGACACAATACATGTCATTTTACCATTGATTTCTATTGGACACAAAATGATCTGAAACACAACCAAAACAAATAGCAAATGCATCCAACAAACTTGTAGAGTCACAAGCTTGATATAATAATTGTGTGCTTGGAATATGGGACCAAATACTAAACTTTTGACTACTTTAATAAACGTATAAGGGAATTTGGCCCAATACTTTTGGTCCCCTAAAATGGGGGACTACATACAAAAAGTGCTGTAATTCATAAACAGTTCACCCGATATAGATTCATATACTCTCAAATTAAAGATGACAGTCTGCACTTTAACCTCACTGTTATTGTATCATTTAAAATCCAAAGTGCTGAAGTACAGCGCCAAAGCGAGAAACAAATTGTGACTGTCGCAATTCTTTTGGAGCTCACTGTAGGTCGAACTCCAAGTAGCATTTTTCAAAACAAACAATACTTATTCCGCTGGGCTAACAGTGTTGTTGATGGCTGCCAGGTGGTGTATTTTGGTCTGTGTTGTTTTCGGTACATTTTGATTTCTCCCTGTTTGTGTTGTTCAGAGTCAGTGAAGCCGTTGGAGGAGTTTGAGCTATGTCTGTCTGATGTAGACTTGATGGTGCATGGTGCTGTAGGGGCATCTGAGCTGCCCAACACCGCCAAGTCAGGTACACCAAACTTACTCACACTCATAGCAAAGCCCTGCCACAGTAGGTGAGCTAGGATAGTGCCTCAACTGGTTATAATTAGCGCTTTACTTATTAGTATCATGATCTGCTTAGGAATGGACTGTCTCCTTGTTCCCTCACTGTGCTGTGGTGTGTGTGTAGACGTGCAGTATGTGCTAAAACTGGAGTCCCACCCCCACACCTCGCGCTGGCCCGGACAGACTCTGTACTTCATGGCTCCCAGTTTCCTAGACAAGCAGCGCTGGGTGGCCGTGCTGGAATCTGTGGTGGCAGGGGGGCGAGCATCCCGGGAGAAGGCTGAGGCAGATGCAGTGAGTACCACAGTACTGTGGAGTTAAATGAGTATAATTACTTAATAATAAACACACTCAACCAATCCAAAACCTAACCCTAGCTCTAAACCTACATGTAGCCTTAACCCTAGCTTCATGTCTACATCCCAGTTCAACCCTAACCCCGGGCACAACCCTAACTCTAACCCTAGCTTCATGTCTGCATCCCAGGCACAACCCTAACTCTAACCCTAGCTTCATGTCTACATCCCAGGCACAACCCTAACTCTAACCCTAGCTTCATGTCTACATCCCAGTTCAACCCTAACTCTAACCCTAGCTTCATGTCTACATCCCAGTTCAACCCTAACCCCAGGCACAACCCTAACTCTAACCCTAGCTTCATGTCTACATCCCAGTTCAACCCTAACCCCAGGCACAACCCTAACTCTAACCCTAGCTTCATGTCTACATCTCAGTTCAACCCTAACCCCAGGCACAACCCTAACTCTAACCCTAGCGTCATGTCTACATCCCAGTTCAACCCTAACCCCAGGCACAACCCTAACTCTAACCCTAGCTTCATGTCTACATCTCAGTTCAACCCTAACCCCAGGCACAACCCTAACTCTAACCCTAGCTTCATGTCTACATCCCAGTTCAACCCTAACCCCAGGCACAACCCTAACTCTAACCCTAGCTTCATGTCTACATCCCAGTTCAACCCCCTAACCCTTCATGTCACATCCCAGTTCCCTAACTCTAACCCTAGCGTCATGTCTACATCCCAGTTCAACCCTAACTCTAACCCTAGCTTCATGTCTACATCCCAGTTCAACCCTAACTCTAACCCTAGCTTCATGTCTACATCCCAGTTCAACCCTAACTCTAACCCTAGCGTCATGTCTACATCCCAGTTCAACCCTAACCCCGGGCACAACCCTAACTCTAACCCTAGCTTCATGTCTACATCCCAGTTCAACCCTAACTCTAACCCTAGCTTCATGTCTACATCCCAGTTCAACCCTAACTCTAACCCTAGCGTCATGTCTACATCCCAGTTCAACCCTAACCCCAGGCACAACCCTAACTCTAACCCTAGCGTCATGTCTACATCCCAGTTCAACCCTAACTCTAACCCTAGCGTCATGTCTACATCCCAGTTCAACCCTAACTCTAACCCTAGCGTCATGTCTACATCCCAGTTCAACCCTAACTCTAACCCTAGCGTCATGTCTACATCCCAGTTCAACCCTAACCCCAGGCACAACCCTAACTCTAACCCTAGCGTCATGTCTACATCCCAGTTCAACACTAACTCTAACCCTAGCGTCATGTCTACATCCCAGTTCAACCCTAACTCTAACCCTAGCGTCATGTCTACATCCCAGTTCAACCCTAACTCTAACCCTAGCGTCATGTCTACATCCCAGTTCAACCCTAACCCTAGCGTCATGTCTACATCCCAGTTCAACCCTAACTCTAACCCTAGCGTCATGTCTACATCCCAGTTCAACCCTAACTCTAACCCTAGCGTCATGTCTACATCCCAGTTCAACCCTAACTCTAGCCCTAGCGTCATGTCTACATCCCAGTTCAACCCTAACTCTAACCCTAGCTTCATGTCTACATCCCAGTTCAACCCTAACCCCAGGCACAACCCTAACTCTAACCCTAGCTTCATGTCTACATCCCAGTTCAACCCTAACTCTAACCCTAGCGTCATGTCTACATCCCAGTGCAACCCTGACTCTAACCCTAGCTTCATGTCTACATCCCAGTTCAACCCTAGCGTCATGTCTACATCCCAGTTCAACCCTAACTCTAACCCTAGCTTCATGTCTACATCCCAGTTCAACCCTAACTCTAACCCTAGCTTCATGTCTACATCCCAGTTCAACCCTAGCGTCATGTCTACATCCCAGTTCAACCCTAACTCTAACCCTAGCTTCATGTCTACATCCCAGTTCAACCCTAACTCTAACCCTAGCGTCATGTCTACATCCCAGTTCAACCCTAACCCCAGGAACAACCCTAACTCTAACCCTAGCGTCATGTCTACATCCCAGTTCAACCCTCACCCCAGGCACAACCCTAACTCTAACCATAGCGTCATGTCTACATCCCAGTTCAACCCTAACCCCAGGCACAACCCTAACTCTAACCCTAGCTTCATGTCTACATCCCAGTTCAACCCTAACTCTAACCCTAGCGTCATGTCTACATCCCAGTGCAACCCTGACTCTAACCCTAGCTTCATGTCTACATCCCAGTTCAACCCTAGCGTCATGTCTACATCCCAGTTCAACCCTAACTCTAACCCTAGCTTCATGTCTACATCCCAGTTCAACCCTAACTCTAACCCTAGCTTCATGTCTACATCCCAGTTCAACCCTAGCGTCATGTCTACATCCCAGTTCAACCCTAACTCTAACCCTAGCTTCATGTCTACATCCCAGTTCAACCCTAACTCTAACCCTAGCGTCATGTCTACATCCCAGTTCAACCCTAACCCCAGGAACAACCCTAACTCTAACCCTAGCGTCATGTCTACATCCCAGTTCAACCCTCACCCCAGGCACAACCCTAACTCTAACCATAGCGTCATGTCTACATCCCAGTTCAACCCTAACCCCAGGCACAACCCTAACTCTAACCCTAGCTTCATGTCTACATCCCAGTTCAACCCTAACTCTAACCCTAGCGTCATGTCTACATCCCAGTGCAACCCTGACTCTAACCCTAGCTTCATGTCTACATCCCAGTTCAACCCTAGCGTCATGTCTACATCCCAGTTCAACCCTAACTCTAACCCTAGCTTCATGTCTACATCCCAGTTCAACCCTAACTCTAACCCTAGCGTCATGTCTACATCCCAGTTCAACCCTAACCCCAGGCACAACCCTAACTCTAACCCTAGCGTCATGTCTACATCCCAGTTCAACCCTAACTCTAACCCTAGCGTCATGTCTACATCCCAGTTCAACCCTAACTCTAACCCTAGCGTCATGTCTACATCCCAGTTCAACCCTAACCCCGGGCACAACCCTAACTCTAACCCTAGCTTCATGTCTACATCCCAGTTCAACCCTAACTCTAACCCTAGCTTCATGTCTACATCCCAGTTCAACCCTAACTCTAACCCTAGCGTCATGTCTACATCCCAGTTCAACCCTAACTCTAACCCTAGCGTCATGTCTACATCCCAGTTCAACCCTAACTCTAACCCTAGCGTCATGTCTACATCCCAGTTCAACCCTCACCCCAGGCACAACCCTAACTCTAACCCTAGCGTCATGTCTACATCCCAGTTCAACCCTCACCCCAGGCACAACCCTAACTCTAACCCTAGCGTCATGTCTACATCCCAGTTCAACCCTAACTCTAACCCTAGCGTCATGTCTACATCCCAGTTCAACCCTAACCCCAGGCACAACCCTAACTCTAACCCTAGCTTCATGTCTACATCCCAGTTCAACCCTAACCCCAGGCACAACCCTAACTCTAACCCTAGCTTCATGTCTACATCCCAGTTCAACCCTAACTCTAACCCTAGCTTCATGTCTACATCCCAGTTCAACCCTAACTCTAACCCTAGCGTCATGTCTACATCCCAGTTCAACCCTAACTCTAACCCTAGCTTCATGTCTACATCCCAGTTCAACCCTAACAATAGCCTCAGCCAATATCTGTCATTGATGTCAGGGCTGCCAGGTGGATAGGCCCTTGTTTCCCTTGGCTAATGTTTTTAAGGTATTTGCTCTGTCTAGCTGCCTCAGGTCTGACTCATCGAGGGTTAAAACATTTTTTTTTTTTGTTACTGTATGGGGTTTATCCATAATACTTTACCACCACAGTGCATTTACAATTACCATCACTTGTTTTCTTTAACACAGCATACTTGTGATGAATATGATGCATCCATTAAATGTTTATGAATGATTTGTAGTGGTTTAAAAAAAAAATCAGGTGGTAAATTTACTGCAGTTGTAAAGTTTTGTGAGCAACCTCTGATGTCTATTGTACTGAATGTGTCGTTAATTGTCCCTCTTCTTCTCTCTCTGTCTCTTTCGCTCTCTCTTTCTCTCACACCTGTTGGTTGCTTTTTCATCATGTCATACTGTATGTCCCTGTATGTGGGAATGTCTCGTTGATTTGCTCTATTCTGCCCGTTCTATGGGGTTTCACTGCACATCGGCTGCTGTGTCCAAAAGACAGATGGTTCTGCCTCCTCTGGTCCAGGTAAAGAGTCCAACGAGGCTGCTGTTATCTGCTTTCCTGTTGATACCAGACACACAGCCACTTAATACAGACAATTACAATGAAATTACAATCACAATACATTTTCAATTACTGTACTACATTAGAATTTCTTGAATGTGTGTTCATCTTTCCTGCTGTGACCACACGCTGTTTTTCCCACAGTCCTTACTATTGTTTCCTCTATTTTCATATCAACGTTGTGTTTACTGTGATTGTCTGACTGTTATAGCACCTGGCAACTATCAGACATGATTGTGTTTTGTTTAATATCTTTGCTTAGATGTATTGTGATTAGATCATTTGGTAGTCTTTTTGCTGGATATTGATTCACATAAATGTTAGATGTCTGATGTTCTGCGAGGTGTGGAACTTTCAAGATGAATGAACATAGACTCATCACAAACCTATTACATGGATATAACCAGACCTATGCTTGTGATAGGCCTTCCTGTAGCCAGGACAAGTGGTCTGGCAGTACCATCAACTTTCACTTCTCCCACCCTGTAGCTTCTCTCTGCCCCCTGTTCACTCTGCCAGAATACACTGTCTCTCTGCCCCCTGTTCACACTGCCAGAATAGACTGTCTCTCTACCCCTGTTCACTCTGCCAGAATACACTGTCTCTCTGCCCCCTGTTCACACTGCCAGAATACACTGTCTCTCTACCCCCTGTTCACTCTGCCAGAATACACTGTCTCTCTACCCCCTGTTCACTCTGCCAGAATACACTATCTCTCTGCCCCCTGTTCACACTGCCAGAATACACTGTCTCTCTGCCCCCTGTTCACTCTGCCAGAATACACTGTCTCTCTGCCCCCTGTTCACACTGCCAGAATAGACTGTCTCTCTACCCCTGTTCACTCTGCCAGAATACACTGTCTCTCTGCCCCCTGTTCACTCTGCCAGAATACACTGTCTCTCTACCCCTGTTCACTCTGCCAGAATACACTCTCTCTACCCCTGTTCACTCTGCCAGAATACACTGTCTCTCTACCCTGTGTTCACTCTGCCAGAATACACTGTCCCTCTACCCTGTGTTCACTATACCAGAATACACTGTCTCTATACCCTGTGTTCACTCTGCCAGAATACACTGTCTCTCTACCCCTGTTCACTCTGCCAGAATACACTCTCTCTACCCCTGTTCACTCTGCCAGAATACACTGTCTCTCTACCCTGTGTTCACTATACCAGAATACACTGTCTCTCTACCCTGTGTTCACTCTGCCAGAATACACTGTCTCTCTACCCCCTGTTCACTCTACCAGAATACACTGTCTCTCTACCCCCTGTTCACTCTACCAGAATACACGGTCTCTCTACCCTGTGTTCATTCTACCAGAATACACTGTCTCTCTACCCCCTGTTCACTCTACCAGAATACACTGTCTCTCTACCCCCTGTTCACTCTACCAGAATACACTGTCTCTCTACCCTGTGTTCACTCTACCAGAATACACTGTCTCTCTACCCCCTGTTCACTCTGCCAGAATACACTGTTTCTCTGCCCCCTGTTCACTCTGCCAGAATACACTATCTCTCTACCCTGTGTTCACTCTGCCAGAATACACTGTCTCTCTACCCCTGTTCACTCTGCCAGAATACACTGTCTCTCTACCCTGTGTTCACTCTGCCAGAATACACTGTCTCTCTACCCCTGTTCACTCTGCCAGAATACACTGTCTCTCTACCCCCTGTTCACTCTTCCAGAATACACTGTCTCTCTACCCCCTGTTCACTCTACCAGAATACACTGTCTCTCTACCCTGTGTTCACTCTGCCAGAATACACTGTCTCTCTACCCCTGTTCACTCTGCCAGAATACACTGTCTCTCTACCCCCTGCTCACTCTGCCAGAATACACTATCTCTCTACCCTGTGTTCACTCTGCCAGAATACACTGTCTCTCTACCCTGTGTTCACTCTGCCAGAATACACTGTCTCTCTACCCCCTGTTCACTCTGCCAGAATACACTGTCTCTCTACCCCCTGTTCACTCTGCCAGAATACACTGTCTCTCAACCCCCTGTTCACTCTGCCAGAATACACTGTCTCTCTGCCCCTGTTCACTCTGCCAGAATACACTGTCTCTCTAACCCCTGTTCACTCTGCCAGGATACACTGTCTCTCTACCCCTGTTCACTCTGACAGAATACACTGTCTCTCTGCCCCCTGTTCACTCTGCCAGAATACACTGTCTCTCTGCCCCTGTTCACTCTGCCAGAATACACTGTCTCTCTATCCCCTGTTCACTCTTCCAGAATACACTGTCTCTCTGCCTCCTGTTCACTCTGCCAGAATACACTGTCTCTCTGCCCCTGTTCACTCTGCCAGAATACACTGTCTCTCTATCCCCTGTTCACTCTGGCAGAATACACTGTCTCTCTACCCTCTGTTCACTCTGCCAGAATACACTGTCTCGCTACCCCTGTTCACTCTGCCAGGATACACTGTCTCTATACCCCCTGTTCACTCTGCCAGAATACACTGTCTCTCTACCCTGTGTTCATTCTGCCAGAATACACTATCTCTCTACCCTGTGTTCACTCTGCCAGAATACACTGTCTCTCTACCCTGTGTTCACTCTGCCAGAATACACTATCTCTCTACCCTGTGTTCACTCTGCCAGAATACACTGTCTCTATACCCTGTGTTCACTCTGCAAGAATACACTATCTCTCTACCCCCTGTTCACTCTGCCAGAATACACTATCTCTCTACCCTGTGTTCACTCTGCCAGAATACACTGTCTCTATACCCTGTGTTCACTCTGCAAGAATACACTATCTCTCTACCCCTGTTCACTCTGCCAGAATACACTATCTCTCTACCCTGTGTTCACTCTGCCAGAATACACTATCTCTCTACCCTGTGTTCACTCTGCCAGAATACACTGTCTCTCTACCCTGTGTTCACTCTGCCAGAATACACTATCTCTCTACCCTGTGTTCACTCTGCCAGAATACACTGTCTCTCTACCCTGTGTTCACTCTGCCAGAATACTCTATCTCTCTACCCCCTGTTCACTCTGCCAGAATACACTGTCTCTCTACCCCTGTTCACTCTGCCAGGATACACTGTCTCTATACCCCCTGTTCACTCTGCCAGAATACACTGTCTCTCTACCCTGTGTTCATTCTGCCAGAATACACTATCTCTCTACCCTGTGTTCACTCTGCCAGAATACACTGTCTCTCTACCCTGTGTTCACTCTGCCAGAATACACTGTCTCTCTACCCCCTGTTCACTCTGCCAGAATACACTGTCTCTCTACCCCCTGTTCACTCTGCCAGAATACACTGTCTCTCTACCCCCTGTTCACTCTGCCAGAATACACTGTCTCTCTGCCCCCTGTTCACTCTGCCAGAATACACTGTCTCTCTACCCCTGTTCACTCTGCCAGGATACACTGTCTCTCTACCCCTGTTCACTCTGCCAGAATACACTGTCTCTCTACCCCTGTTCACTCTGCCAGAATACACTGTCTCTCTGCCCCTGTTCACTCTGCCAGAATACACTGTCTCTCTACCCCTGTTCACTCTCCAGAATACACTGTCTCTCTGCCTCCTGTTCACTCTGCCAGAATACACTGTCTCTCTGCCCCTGTTCACTCTGCCAGAATACACTGTCTCTCTACCCCTGTTCACTCTGCCAGAATACACTGTCTCTCTACCCCTGTTCACTCTGCCAGAATACACTGTCTCTCTACCCCCTGTTCACTCTGCCAGGATACACTGTCTCTATACCCCTGTTCACTCTGCCAGAATACACTGTCTCTCTACCCCTGTTCACTCTGCCAGAATACACTATCTCTCTGCCTCCTGTTCACTCTGCCAGAATACACTGTCTCTCTACCCCTGTTCACTCTGCCAGAATACACTGTCTCTCTACCCCCTGTTCACTCTGCCAGAATACACTGTCTCTCTACCCTGTTCACTCTGCCAGAATACACTGTCTCTCTACCCCCTGTTCACTCTGCCAGAATACACTGTCTCTCTACCCTGTGTTCACTCTGCCAGAATACACTGTCTCTCTACCCTGTGTTCACTCTGCCAGAATACACTGTCTCTCTACCCTGTTCACTCTGCCAGAATACACTGTCTCTCTACCCTGTGTTCACTCTGCCAGAATACACTGTCTCTCTACCCTGTGTTCACTCTGCCAGAATACACTGTCTCTCTTCCCCCTGTTCACTCTGCCAGAATACACTGTCTCTCTACCCCCTGTTCACTCTGCCAGAATACACTGTCTCTCTACCCTGTTCACTCTGCCAGAATACACTGTCTCTCTGCCCCTGTTCACTCTGCCAGAATACACTGTCTCTCTGCCTCCTGTTCACTCTGCCAGAATACACTGTCTCTCTACCCCCTGTTCACTCTGCCAGAATACACTGTCTCTCTACCCCTGTTCACTCTGCCAGAATACACTGTCTCTCTGCCCCTGTTCACTCTGCCAGAATACACTGTCTCTCTAACCCCTGTTCACTCTGCCAGGATACACTGTCTCTCTACCCCTGTTCACTCTGCCAGAATACACTGTCTCTCTGCCCCTGTTCACTCTGCCAGAATACACTGTCTCTCTGCCCCTGTTCACTCTGCCAGAATACACTGTCTCTCTATCCCCTGTTCACTCTGCCAGAATACACTGTCTCTCTACCCCTGTTCACTCTGCCAGAATACACTGTCTCTCTACCCCTGTTCACTCTGCCAGAATACACTGTCTCTCTGCCCCCTGTTCACTCTGCCAGAATACACTGTCTCTCTACCCTGTTCACTCTGCCAGAATACACTGTCTCTCTATCCCCTGTTCACTCTGCCAGAATACACTGTCTCTCTACCCTCTGTTCACTCTGCCAGAATACACTGTCTCTCTACCCTGTTCACTCTGCCAGAATACACTGTCTCTATACCCTGTGTTCACTCTGCCAGAATACACTATCTCTCTACCCCCTGTTCACTCTGCCAGAATACACTGTCTCTCTACCCTGTGTTCACTCTGCCAGAATACACTGTCTCTATACCCTGTGTTCACTCTGCCAGAATACACTGTCTCTATACCCTGTGTTCACTCTGCCAGAATACACTATCTCTCTACCCCTGTTCACTCTGCCAGAATACACTATCTCTCTACCCTGTGTTCACTCTGCCAGAATACACTGTCTCTCTACCCTGTGTTCACTCTGCCAGAATACACTGTCTCTCTACCCTGTGTTCACTCTGCCAGAATACACTATCTCTCTACCCTGTGTTCACTCTGCCAGAATACACTGTCTCTCTACCCTGTGTTCACTCTGCCAGAATACACTATCTCTCTACCCTCTGTTCACTCTGCCAGAATACACTATCTCTCTACCCTGTGTTCACTCTGCCAGAATACACTGTCTCTCTACCCTGTGTTCACTCTGCCAGAATACTCTATCTCTCTACCCCCTGTTCACTCTGCCAGAATACACTGTCTCTCTACCCCTGTTCACTCTGCCAGAATACACTATCTCTCTACCCTGTGTTCACTCTGCCAGAATACACTATCTCTCTACCCTGTGTTCACTCTGCCAGAATACACTTTCTCTCTACCCTGTGTTCACTCTGCCAGAATACACTATCTCTCTACCCTGTGTTCACTCTGCCAGAATACACTATCTCTCTACCCTGTGTTCACTCTGCCAGAATACACTGTCTCTCTACCCCTGTTCACTCTGCCAGAATACACTGTCTCTCTACCCTGTGTTCACTCTTCCAGGATACACTGTCTCTCTGCCCCCTGTTCACTCTACCAGAATACACTGTCTCTCTACCCCTGTTCACTCTACCAGAATACACTGTCTCTCTACCCCTGTTCACTCTGCCAGGATACACTGTCTCTCTACCCCTGTTCACTCTGACAGAATACACTGTCTCTCTACCCCCTGTTCACTCTGCCAGGATACACTGTCTCCTACCCCTGTTCACTCTGACAGAATACACTGTCTCTCTATCCCCTGTTCACTCTGCCAGGATACACTGTCTCTATACCCCCTGTTCACTCTGCCAGAATACACTATCTCTCTACCCTGTGTTTACTCTGCCAGAATACACTGTCTCTCTACCCTGTGTTCACTCTGCCAGAATACACTATCTCTCTACCCTGTGTTCACTCTGCCAGGATACACTGTCTCTCTATCCCCTGTTCACTCTGCCAGAATACACTGTCTCTCTACCCCTGTTCACTCTTCCAGAATACACTGTCTCTCTGCCTCCTGTCACTCTGCCAGAATACACTGTCTCTCTACCCCCTGTTCACTCTGCCAGAATACACTGTCTCTCTACCCCCTGTTCACTCTGCCAGAATACACTGTCTCTCTGCCCCTGTTCACTCTGCCAGAATACACTGTCTCTCTACCCCCTGTTCACTCTGCCAGAATACACTGTCTCTCTATACCCCCTGTTCACTCTGCCAGAATACACTGTCTCTCTGCCCCCTGTTCACTCTGCCAGAATACACTGTCTCTCTATCCCCTGTTCACTCTACCAGAATACACTGTCTCTCTACCCCTGTTCACTCTGCCAGAATACACTGTCTCTCTACCCCTGTTCACTCTGCCAGAATACACTGTCTCTCTTGCCCCTGTTCACTCTGCCAGAATACACTGTCTCTCTACCCCTGTTCACTCTGTCAGAATACACTGTCTCTCTACCCCTGTTCACTCTGCCAGAATACACTGTCTCTCTGCCTCCTGTTCACTCTGCCAGAATACACTGTCTCTCTGCCTCCTGTTCACTCTGCCAGAATACACTGTCTCTCTACCCCTGTTCACTCTGCCAGAATACACTGTCTCTCTACCCCCTGTTCACTCTGCCAGAATACACTGTCTCTCTGCCCCTGTTCACTCTGCCAGAATACACTGTCTCTCTAACCCCTGTTCACTCTGCCAGGAATACACTGTCTCTCTACCCCTGTTCACTCTGACAGAATACACTGTTCTCTGCCCCTGTTCACTCTGCCAGAATACACTGTCTCTCTGCCCCTGTTCACTCTGCCAGAATACACTGTCTCTCTATCCCCTGTTCACTCTGCCAGAATACACTGTCTCTCTACCCTCTGTTCACTCTGCCAGAATACACTGTCTCTCTACCCCTGTTCACTCTGCCAGGATACACTGTCTCTATACCCTGTGTTCACTCTGCCAGAATACACTGTCTCTCTACCCTGTGTTCACTCTGCCAGAATACACTATCTCTCTACCCTGTGTTCACTCTGCCAGAATACACTGTCTCTCTACCCTGTGTTCACTCTGCCAGAATACACTATCTCTCTACCCTGTGTTCACTCTGCCAGAATACACTGTCTCTATACCCTGTGTTCACTCTGCAAGAATACACTCTCTCTACCCCTGTTCACTCTGCCAGAATACACTATCTCTCTACCCTGTGTTCACTCTGCCAGAATACACTGTCTCTCTACCCTGTGTTCACTCTGCCAGAATACACTATCTCAGAATACACCCCTGTTCTCTCAGAATACACCCTGTGTTCACTCTGCCAGAATACACTGTCTCTCTACCCTGTGTTCACTCTGCCAGAATACTCTATCTCTCTACCCCTGTTCACTCTGCCAGAATACACTGTCTCTCTACCCCTGTTCACTCTGCCAGAATACACTATCTCTCTACCCTGTGTTCACTCTGCCAGAATACACTATCTCTCTACCCTGTGTTCACTCTGCCAGAATACACTGTCTCTCTACCCTGTGTTCACTCTGCCAGAATACACTTTCTCTCTACCCTGTGTTCACTCTGCCAGAATACACTATCTCTCTACCCTGTGTTCACTCTGCCAGAATACACTATCTCTCTACCCTGTGTTCACTCTGCCAGAATACACTGTCTCTCTACCCCCTGTTCACTCTACCAGAATACACTGTCTCTCTACCCTGTGTTCACTCTTCCAGGATACACTGTCTCTCTGCCCCCTGTTCACTCTACCAGAATACACTGTCTCTCTACCCCCTGTTCACTCTACCAGAATACACTGTCTCTCTACCCCCTGTTCACTCTGCCAGGATACACTGTCTCTCTACCCCTGTTCACTCTGACAGAATACACTGTCTCTCTACCCCCTGTTCACTCTGCCAGGATACACTGTCTCCCTACCCCTGTTCACTCTGACAGAATACACTGTCTCTCTATCCCCTGTTCACTCTGCCAGGATACACTGTCTCTATACCCCCTGTTCACTCTGCCAGAATACACTATCTCTCTACCCTGTGTTTACTCTGCCAGAATACACTATCTCTCTACCCTGTGTTCACTCTGCCAGAATACACTATCTCTCTACCCTGTGTTCACTCTGCCAGGATACACTGTCTCTCTATCCCCTGTTCACTCTGCCAGAATACACTGTCTCTCTACCCCCTGTTCACTCTTCCAGAATACACTGTCTCTCTGCCTCCTGTCCACTCTGCCAGAATACACTGTCTCTCTACCCCCTGTTCACTCTGCCAGAATACACTGTCTCTCTGCCCCCTGTTCACTCTACCAGAATACACTGTCTCTCTGCCCCTGTTCACTCTACCAGAATACACTGTCTCTCTACCCCCTGTTCACTCTGCCAGAATACACTGTCTCTCTATACCCCCTGTTCACTCTGCCAGAATACACTGTCTCTCTGCCCCCTGTTCACTCTACCAGAATACACTGTCTCTCTATCCCCTGTTCACTCTGCCAGAATACACTGTCTCTCTGCCCCCTGTTCACTCTACCAGAATACACTGTCTCTCTGCCCCTGTTCACTCTACCAGAATACACTGTCTCTCTGCCCCCTGTTCACTCTACCAGAATACACTGTCTCTCTATCCCCTGTTCACTCTGCCAGAATACACTGTCTCTCTACCCCCTGTTCACTCTGCCAGAATACACTGTCTCTCTTCCCCCTGTTCACTCTGCCAGAATACCCTGTCTCTCTACCCCCTGTTCACTCTGTCAGAATACACTGTCTCTCTACCCCCTGTTCACTCTGCCAGAATACACTGTCTCTCTGCCTCCTGTTCACTCTACCAGAATACACTGTCTCTCTGCCTCCTGTTCACTCTGCCAGAATACACTGTCTCTCTACCCCCTGTTCACTCTACCAGAATACACTGTCTCTCTGCCTCCTGTTCACTCTGCCAGAATACACTGTCTCTCTACCCCCTGTTCACTCTGCCAGAATACACTGTCTCTCTGCCTCCTGTTCACTCTGCCAGAATACACTGTCTCTCTGCCCCTGTTCACTCTTCCAGAATACACTGTCTCTCTACCCCCTGTTCACTCTGCCAGAATACACTGTCTCTCTACCCCCTGTTCACTCTGCCAGAATACACAGTCTCTCTGCCTCCTGTTCACTCTGCCAGAATACACAGTCTCTCTGCCCCTGTTCACTCTGCCAGAATACACTGTCTCTCTATCCCCTGTTCACTCTGCCAGAATACACTGTCTCTCTACCCCTGTTCACTCTGCCAGAATACACTGTCTCTCTGCCTCCTGTTCACTCTGCCAGAATACACTGTCTCTCTACCCTCTGTTCACTCTGCCAGAATACACTGTCTCTCTACCCCTGTTCACTCTGCCAGGATACACTGTCTCTATACCCCCTGTTCACTCTGCCAGAATACACTGTCTCTCTACCCTGTGTTCATTCTGCTAGAATACACTATCTCTCTACCCTGTGTTCACTCTGCCAGAATACACTGTCTCTCTACCCTGTGTTCACTCTGCCAGAATACACTGTCTCTCTACCCCCTGTTCACTCTGCCAGAATACACTGTCTCTCTACCCCCTGTTCACTCTGCCAGAATACACTGTCTCTCAACCCCCTGTTCACTCTGCCAGAATACACTGTCTCTCTGCCCCCTGTTCACTCTGCCAGAATACACTGTCTCTCTACCCCCTGTTCACTCTGCCAGGATACACTGTCTCTCTACCCCTGTTCACTCTGACAGAATACACTGTCTCTCTGCCCCCTGTTCACTCTGCCAGAATACACTGTCTCTCTGCCCCTGTTCACTCTGCCAGAATACACTGTCTCTCTATCCCCTGTTCACTCTGCAAGAATACACTGTCTCTCTACCCCCTGTTCACTCTGCCAGAATACACTGTCTCTCTACCCCCTGTTCACTCTGCCAGGATACACTGTCTCTATACCCTGTGTTCACTCTGCCAGAATACACTGTCTCTCTACCCCCTGTTCACTCTGACAGAATACACTGTCTCTCTTTAATACACTGTCTCCACCCCAACCTACCTGCACATAGACCCCCTCTCTCTCTGTTCCTATACAAACCGTGACTGATTCCCGACTTGACTGAAGCTAAGCCTCCTGACCTCTGTTTTTCTCCCCCGTCCATCAGAAACTGCTGGGGAACTCTCTGCTGAAGCTGGAGGGTGATGACAGACTTGACATCAACTGTACTCTCCCCCTCACAGACCAGGTAATATAATGGCAAGCATATATTGGGCAACAGCCAACCAGCCATTGAGTGTTATCGGTAGATTTGTTTTTTCCCTGTGTTGTTAACACACAGTAACAGTCAAAAGTTTGGACACATCTAGTCATTCCATGATTTTTCTTTATTTTTACTATTTTCTACATTGGAGAATAATAGTGAAGACATCAAAACTATGAAATAACATATGGAATCATGTAGTAACCAGGTTTGTAGGCCTCCTTGCTCGCACACGCTTTTTCAGTTCTGCCCACAAAATGTCTATAGGATTGAGGTCAGGGCTTTGTGATGGCCACTCCAATACCTTGACTTTGTTGTCATTAAGCCATTTTGCCACAACTTTGGAAGTATGCTTGGGGTCATTGTCCATAAGACCCATTTGCGACCAAGCTTTAACTTCCTGACTGATGTCATGAGATATTGCTTCAATATATCCACTTAATTTTCCTACCTCATGATGCCATCTATTTTGTGAAGTGCCCCAGTCCCTCCTGCAGCAAAGCAACCCCACAACATGATGCTGCCAACCCCGTGCTTCACTGTTGGGATGGTGTTCTTCGGCTTGCAAGCCTCCCCCTTTTTCCTCCAAACATAACGATGGTCATGTTCTGAGATTGATTTGTACTTTTCTCACCAAAGTATGTTAATCTCCAGGAGACGGAACACGTCTCCTTCCTGAGCGGTATGACGGCTGCGTGGTCCCATGGTGTTTATACTTGCGTAGTATTGTTTGTACAGATGAACGTGGTACTTTCAGGTTTTTGGAAATTGCTCCTAAGGATGAACCAGACTTGTGGAGGTCTACAATTTATTTCTGAGATCTTGGCTGATTTCTTTTGATTTTCCCATGATGTCAAGCAAAGAGGCACTGAGTTTGAAGTTAGGCCTTGAAATACATCCACAGGTACACCTCCACCTCTCAAATGTGGTCAATTAGCCTGTCAGAACCTTTTAAAGCCATGACACCATTTTCTGGAATTTTCCAAGCTGTTTTAAGGAACAGTCAACTTAGTGTATGTAAACTTCTGACCCACTGGAATTGTGATACAGTAAATTATAAGTGAAATCATCTGTAAACAATTGTTGGAAAAATTACTTGTGTCAAGCACAAAGTAGATGTCCTAACCGACTTGCCAAAACTATAGTTTGTTAACAAGAAATGTGTGGAGTGGTTGAAAAACGAGTTTGAATGACTTCAATCTAAGTGTATGTAAACTTCCGACTTCAACTGTAGCTGTCATCAAGGCAGAGAGGGGCTACTTTGAAGAATCTGTTTAACACTTTTTTAGTTACTACATAATTCCAATGTAAAAATCAGTAAAAATAAAGAAAAACCCTGGAATGGGTCGGTGTGTCCAAACTGGTACTGTATATGCACTTCATGTAGTTCCACAGTGTACAATACACTCTCAGTGATGTGAGTCTGGCCTCTCCCCTCCCACAGATAGTGTTAGTGGGCTCTGAGGAGGGTCTGTACGCCCTGAATCTGATCAAGAACTCCCTGACCCACATCCCTGGCCTGGGCTCAGTCTTCCAGATCCACATCATGAAAGAACATGAAAAGCTGCTGATGATTGTTGGTGAGACAGCTGACTTGACTCCACCAGTGATAACAGCACATATACATAGTCTACTACTGTCTAATTTATTTGTCAGTCAGACTGAATTGAATAGAGGTGTAATGTCTGTGTTTGGCCTGTAGGGGATGAGAGGGCGCTGTGTCTGGTGGAGATTAAAAAGGTGAAGCAGTCTCTGGCCCAGTCACACCTGCCTGCCCAGTCTGAACTGGAACCATTTATCTTTGAGACGGTCAAGGGCTGCCACCTCTTCTCTGCAGGCAGAGTAAGTCCACTGGTTTTCAATGGTTTGGGGACATTGTTTCAGTTGGTTATCCCTTGGCAGAAGAAATGTTTATCCCTTATGCTAGCTGTGTGGCTGATGTTGTGAATTTGTCTGTCTACAGATAGATAATGGGCCTTGTATCTGTGCTGCAATGCCGAACAAGATTACAATTCTGCGTTACAATGATAACCTCAACAAGTTCTGCATTCGCAAGGTGAGTATCACCTCAATGTGCACTACACACAAATAGTCAGATGGAATGATAAACATCATTTTCTGGTTACAGAGGACATTTAATTAACCGTCAAGACAGCTCACAGTGACTAGACATGTACCTCAAGAAAATATGTTCCTCCTATCAGTTAATCAGTTGTATTCCCTCACTACTCCCCTAACGCCCTCCTTCCTCCACCCCTCTATCAGGAGATAGAGACTCTGGAGCCCTGCAGCTGCCTCCACCTGACCAACTACAGCATCATCATCGGCACCAACAAGTTCTATGAGGTTGAGATGAAGCAGTATGTTCTGGAGGGTTAGTGGGCTTTTTGGAGTTTTTTTTGCTGTACAGTTTCTCTCAGTAAACCCACTGGAACTCATGTGTACCAAGAAATGAAAGGTTGCCAATCCAAAAGTGCTACATGTAAATTAGCCACTCTACTGCACATTTTAAAGGTTGATGCCGCAAAATCATTTCCATTACATTTCTTTATCTGTGACAGAGAGTGTGTTGTACTGTGTGGCCCCTGTAGAGTTCCTGGATAAGAAGGATGTGTCTCTGGCCTCGGCGGTGTTTGCTTCCTCCTGCCACAGCTTCCCCATCTCCATAATGCAGGTCACCAGCACTCTGCAGATGGAGGAGTACCTGCTCTGCTTCCATGGTGAGATCTGCCTTGACATTTTGCAATTTAAATAAATGTATCTTAACATCTGTGATATTGTATTACCTGTTTTACTGTACATATTGGAAGAAATAGTGTGTTGTATTTCCCACACACAACCTATGTACTGTATATTGCCCACAGAATGATTGTAAAACATTCCAAGGTGCATTCTTCTACACCATTATTCTGTCACAGAGTTTGGAGTGTTTGTGGACACATATGGACGAAGGAGCCGCACCGAAGAGATCAAATGGAGTCGTCTGCCCCTGGCCTTCGGTGTGTATAGAAAAGCTTTGTCTTCATACACTACATTTCTAACAAAGTGGTATACGTTGTGGTGGATTTGACGCAATATTGTCATGACGTGCTAGGAATGTGTGTGCCATGCCTTTTGTGATGTAACCCTTTCCTCTCGGTCTTGCACAGCGTACAGAGAGCCCTACCTGTTTGTGACATATTTTAACTCTTTGGATGTGATCGAGGTTCAGGGACATGCTGCACTTGGGTAAAGGAAAACGACTGAAATACAAACTTACACAATAAGAACTTGATTATGACAAATGCATCAGTATCCATCTGAGTATGTAACCACAATCAATAAGACAAATTGAGAATAACACATAGTACAATAATGTTCCCTGTCTGATGCTAATTGTTCTATTCATCCATTGTGCTCAATGGCTGATTTATTTGTCCAGTAGGCCATTAAGCATGATGTTATTACTTCCTCTCAACTCACTGAATTGAATGTTGGGTAAGTGTATTTCCAGACTTAATCCTAACCCTGCCTCTCTATGTACCTGTGTGTAGCCCTCCAGTGCTAGCCCACCTGGACATCCCTAACCCCCGTTACCTGGGTCCAGCCATCTCTTCTGGGGCCATCTACCTGGCCTCCTCCTACCAGAACAAGCTGCGGGTCATCTGCTGCAAGGGCAACCTGGTCAGGGAGTCTGGGGAGTTGCAGAGGACCGGCTCCAGCCGCGGGTGAGCTCTCCCTGTCATGTTCTAAACCTTTAGCTGATGGCCCTGTACCATCAACTACTTCTATGGAAGGGTAGTACTTGCACATACAAGTAAACAAAGGAAACACTGGGTTATAAGTCTAATGCTAAATGTTGGAAGGGTATACAGTGCCACCTGCTGTTTTGAGTTTTCATTGCTGATACTTAGTTTGGCAGCCAAATATATTTTAGCCATTGTTTCAATTAAAGCCCAAATCTGTAGTCATGGTTTTATCGATCTGACTTTTCTCTCTTTTGAGCTGAAACAACAGCCTATTTATTTGTCTCCATACATTTGTCTTTTGCTCTGGCATCTACAGCAGCCCCAGTAAGAGAGGACCACCTACATACACAGAGCACATCTCCAAGCGTCTGGCCTCGGGTCCGAGCAGCCATGAGGGGCTTCACCGTGAGCCCAGCACACCACACCGCTTCCGGGAGGGCCGAACTGAGTTCCGGCGGGACAAGTCCCCGGCGCGCCCCCTGGACAGAGAGAAGTCCCCAGGCCCCAGACTGGACAGCCGCAGAGAGAGGTCCCCTGGGAGCTTTGACGACCGCCAACGTCTCCACTCCGGCTCTGACCGCCGCACACAGCTCACCCCTGTCAACAAGGTACAGTTACACAGCCACACTAGGAAAATCTCAATTACATCGACTGCCCAATTTTTTTAAATTATCGATTGTAAAGCTGGCACACTCAATAGTGCAGTACTACATATGAGTAGAGTTGCTCTTCTGTGACAAGTTTCTATGGCTATCCATCTCTGTATTTTAGGTGTGGGACCAGTCGTCTGTGTGAGTAACACAAGGAGAGATCTAGGAGAGAGGAGCTGTGTGACCCTCTGTCCACTCTGCACATGGCTACACCATCTAAGGGTGACCAATCAGAAAACCCATCGCCTGTATATAGTGCAATCTGGATTCATTTGCCAACACACTATTGCACTGGGGAAATGTCCTTTGACAATCTTGTCCTTTCTGATATGTGTATTCATTGCTATGGTCCTATGGCAGATAGTTGTTCAACAGAGCAGCATTAGCAGGGAACCCCTGTGGATCTAATGGGTCGAGGATATAAACCTTTATAAGTACTAAAATCAAAGTTGTAAATATTGTTCCAGTTTTTATAGCGAAAAGGGAATAGTAGGCTGGTACAGCCAAGTCTATATTTTTTAAGGACATGTTTCTAATGATGTTGCAGGGAGAGAAATCTAATCTCAAAATCTCATCTTCATCGTCCCAGATGCAATACTGTAATTTTTGCTTTTCTCTGGACGGTCAATCATGCCAATATTTAATCACCCATGTACTGTACAAATAATATGGGTTCCGAGAAGGCAATACTCATGAGCTTTTCACTTTGAACTTGAAATTAAGGGCTCTAGTCAATCTGCGTCGCAGAAATTCAGCTTTACAGCATGATTGAAATTTATAAGCAATGTTCCCGTTTTAGCGGAGACTGCATTCACGGTAAACGCTGCATGTCAGCTCAATCTGAAATTACCTTTATATTTCGATCATGGAATCTGTAACACTTCAGCTTTAAAGACTGAATAGAGCCCTAACTGTGCAGGATTCCAAATTCATTGTGTCTACATGACCAGTCTTCTTTTTTATTAAATGGACTTTGATATCTTATTGCATATGATTGTTTCATAAGTTAGTCTTACCATACTAATGGACAAAATACATGTTAAGTATATTTAATACAAGGAACACTTGTAGCCTAAGAAGAATAATAAGCCTATAAACTTAGTCTTTGATTTGAACCAGCAGGCAGTGGAGCTGGCTGACCATTAGTCTGCTGCCTGCAGCTGCTTATTATGGTACAGATGTCCTGTTCTTACTTCTGTGCAGTGAACTAATTATGAAGTCCAGTAATCTTCAGGGTTCATCACTACTGATAAAATATGACATTTGTCACATCAGAAGAGTATGAGTCATTTAGAGTAGCAGTTGCTTTTTTTTTTTACCTTGATTTTTGGTTTGTGTTTTTCTGTCATGTAGTCACATGAATTTGTATTCAATAAGTATACATTGTTGCAAGACAACTAAAGGTTTTTGTACATACATTAAAGATGATTGAGCTACCCTGGCAATGTGTCAAGATATGTACCATACATCTTTTCATTTTGCATGAGAAACTATTCCGGCTAGCAAATAACCAATGGAAATAGCCCACTTTATTTTCCTTTATTTCTACATCAATGTAATGCTCTTTAAAGTAAATTCAACAAAACGAAAATAAACATTCTAAACAAAAAGAGCAGCTGTTGTTATAAGAAACTGCTATGTCCTGTTACAGGAAACAGCTAAAGTCCTCTGCGACCGACGATACATGAGAAAGTTGAAAGTGCTTGTTAAAGATAACGGTAAAGGAGGAAAACAAATCAAAAGCACATTATATATCCCTTTATTACACAGGAGGTTGGTGGCTACTTAATTGGGGAGGACGGGCTCATGGTAATAGCTGGAGTGGGAATAGTTTCAAATAGATTAAAACACATGGTTTCCATGTATTTGATGCCATTCCATTTACGCTGGTCGGGCCATTATTATGAGCCGTCTCTCAGCAGACTCCACTGCTTTGTTAAAGACCTGTATAAGAACTGCTTGGCACCAGTTTCCCTCTGACACACACGCTCGGAAACACTTGCATTTACACCGGATTCCTGGGCCATTGCAGGGATGCCTCCTATGGGGAACTACGTGATGGACAGCTTCTTAAATCACACGAGGGAAGAGAAATGAAAGCCAAAGAAGATCAAAATAACTCAAAAACCCAACTGGACAAAGTGTAAGGGCTCCTCCAGACAGACAATGTGTAAATCCAACCCCTCCACATACTCCCATCATCATATCCAGCTATGCCCCACAACAGCACCAAAAGAAAAAACAGGCTCATCCCTCATGAGAGTCCTTCTGTGGGTGACATAATACTGAATAGAACAGACTCATTGTCAGCTTTATTGTTTGATGTATTTCTGTGGCAGTGTCTACTTTAACTGAAATGCTATGCAAAACAACTAATGGTGAAACTGCCCTACAAAGCCTCTAGCCTCGCCATGCCAGAGTGCGACAGGGACACTAATGGAAGCCAGAAGTAAATGAGTGTCTAAAGGAGCATTACTCTGAACCTAATTTAGCCCTCAATGTCAAACCTCAGTTTGGGAAAGTATGACCAGAAAGACCCACATGGCTTTGAGATCTGAAGCTATGGACCACTTAGTCCAGCCATTGAAATGTACACAGTATAAGCTATTCAGGGGGTCATTGAAAGAGATCAACAGTCAAGAGTTTGGTCTAAGCCCTCAGATGGTTTTACAAGATGGCTGTTCAAACTATACATGGCTCTTTCACACAGACTGCTGATCAGGCTCTGATCAGGCCCTACACCCAAACAAGGGCACTGCGTTCATCCACCTCTGGCCTGCTCGCCTCCCTACCACTGAGAAAGTACAGTTCCCGCTCAGCCCAGTCAAAACTGTTCGCTGCTCTGGCCCCCAATGGTGGAACAAACTCCCTCACGACGCCAGGACAGCGGAGTCAATCACCACCTTCCGGAGACACCTGAAACCCCACCTCTTTAAGGAATACCTAGGATAGGATAAAGTAATCCTTCTCACCCCCCCTCCCCCTTAAAAGATTTAGATGCACTATTGTAAAGTGGCTGTTCCACTGGATGTCATAAGGTGAATGCACCAATTTGTAAGTCGCTCTGGATAAGAGCGTCTGCTAAATGACTTAAATGTAAATGTAAATGTAGAGAGTTGTGAATAATAACAATTGCTGAAATCCCGTGATTCATTTGTGTCCTGCTAGTACGACAAGTGGCATTATTAATGATTGGCAGTCTTGAAGGATATCATTTGACATCGTATAGGGTTGTATTTGTACATTTAATTCTCATAAAACCCAAATATCATTCATAACAAAAGGCCAATATTGATGGCGAACATCTGAAAAGCAAATATCAACTACTACAAGCACAGTGAGAATATCTGTGTGCATGTATGAGTGTGTGGAGCTCCTGTCTGTATGGTAGAGGTAGTGTGTACATGTACTGTATATGAGTGGGGTATGCCTGACCGTATGTGAGTGGGAGGTGGGGGTATAGTATTAGGTTGTTGTTTCTGACCACCATTCTGTCAGTGCATGGGAATCTCATCGATTTGGGCCATCTTTTCTCACGGCCCTTAAGATCCACTACTGATAAACACCGATTATCCTGTGGCAATGTAATTGTCTAAATTTGAGACAGCAATTCAAGAATACAACATCAATAAATAATGAAAACAGGTACTGATCGCAATAAAATGGAAAACCACTGCAGCATCAAAACAGGAACATGCCTCCTTAAAAAAATAAAGATTCCTGTTTCCAACAGGTTGAAATTAGGGTTTTTTTCAGCAATCAGCAAAAGAAAAAGATACAAATGTAAAGGTTTATGGTGACTAATTTGGTAAGCCACTATAAAAGGATTCTTCTATACATAGTTTCTTAAACGCTATATACTTATCTGAATATATTATTTATGTTACAAAAATGTATCAGAGGAGTTTATTGAAGAGAGATGAAATAAGTGACTTCTCAATTCAGCAGGAGAAAACCGAGCTAACCAGCTAAGAGAACAACACTGGATGTTCCACAGAGACACAGTACTATACATTTCATCCTCTTGTACTATCCAGCACTTCCTCGGTTTATATAGGACATGACGCAATGGTGGTTGAGGATGTTCAAAGGGAAAGATTGTGATGCATGTATGACTCAACTTAATATTTTAGGGCTGTTTCATTATGTTCAAGGAAGTTAGTTACTAAATAAGCAGGCAGTGTTGGGTAATAATTCACCCATCCTGCAGATGAGGACACATTGGTAAATGAGTTCCTGTCATCACAGGAGGACACTGATACAGTAACATGACTAAAGCACATCCCTTAGTGACCCCATGACAACCATTACACCACTTCCTATTAAACTCTGGTTGTGATGGATTGAACGTGATGTCATGTTCAATCCATGACATCTAATTTGAAGTGATGGGCAGAGTAAATTAATGCATTTCCATAGCCTCTCCTCGAGCTTATTTAGGTCTCTGAAAACTAGTGACAATGTCAAATTACATTTATGCCGAGTTCAAAACAACTGGAAACTCGTAAAACAACTAGTTCCGACTGATAAAAATCTCTGTGAACAGTCATCCATTCAGGCCTCTTTCTAGAGCTCTGACTTCCCGACCTGACGATCACTGACATGATTAATCTGAGATCCCAGTTGTTTTGAACGCGGCATTGGTTCAGAAGCTTTGTAATAATACCAGCTGTCAACATTATCTACACCGTCTACCATTAGTGTGTGGCACCTATTCACGCCAAGAGAGTTGCAAAATGGAACCAGCTATGAGAGGATTCACACTTTGATGCAATTCAAAAACTAACACTTGTTAGATCTCAGTAACTCCCAAATACCCTCCCTGCTTAGCTCAAGTTGAAATTCTGCCCAAATTCATCCAGGTGTTCCCCAGAAGTCAATGGAAGGTCTTGCCAACACAGTCCAGCCCTATTCTGGACACCAGAAGTGGTTTCTGAAGCACTGGAGCTTCAGAAAAGTCCCTAGGGGATGGATGATGGTACCACTCCTGTAAGAGAACTATAGGTTGGTTTTTTAAAAAATGAACACAAGCCCTCAAGAAGACTTTGCAGCATCATTCGGAGATGACCCTCTCGTGCCCCCCCTGGACAGCGGGACCAGACAGGCTATCCTTGCTCTATCGCTGCCCCAGTCCTACACCACGTCGACAAACACTACCAGCAGTCCTCTGTGTGTTGTCACACACCCTTCCATCAATCTGTCCATTCATCCATTCCTGTGCATAACCACCATTCAAAGTGCTTAGCATCTAGCAAAAACACCTTGTTCACCTCCTCCACTACATCTGGCATTGCAGACCTATATACATGAAAATCAATATTTTGCAGCAAACACGTACATGGGACATTCTGCAGCTCCTGAGCTCATCAGTAGAGTGCCTGACCGTGTCAGTGGCTAGCTGAGTATTGGCTGGGGGGCTCAGCCCTGCCCCTCCCAGGGCCCTAGTTGGAGCTGGCTGTGATGGGTTCCTCCAGCTCCAGTTCCATGGGATTGGGAGCTGTATTGATCTGGAGGCTGCCGTAGCAGGTCTTACAAACACGGGTGGGCTCAAATAGCTGCTGGCTTGGCACGGGTAGCTTCTGGTCGCAGCAGCTGGCACAGAATACATTCCCACAGTTCCTACAGGGGGAGACAGTGAGACAGCACAGGTTCAGTCTCCATCACAGAGGGGCTGTTTAGTGGATATGAGAGAAAAATCCATGCAGCAATTAAAAGTAAGACCCTTTGATTTAATATGTAGCGCAATATCTTTATACTCATCATAACTTGTTATACTGACACCCTGATAAGAAAACCTGACATGGTCCTGTATGTTTTCAGACTAGTGGCTCAACACTTTGGTCACTGATTAGACATTTCCAGGTGGAAGTATTGGCAAAAGGCCTGAAAACAAAAACTTCCCCTATAGCCCACTCACTAAATGCACCCCTTGCACTGCCATGAAAAACAGATGAGTTGTTAATACATATTTGCAGACAACTGCCAGCCATTCTCAGCTTCATGCTCATACCTTCCACATGACCAGACAGGATATGGCCATCACGGTCATGTGAGAGCCATCTGACTTTCTTAAGGAGAATGCTGCCAACATAAAGTGTCTGAGCAGGGTGGTTTTCCAATAGGTAAGGGGTGGGGGTTAGGTTAGGATGAAGTCAACCAAAAAGGTGGAGCAATGCAGGATTAGAGGGAAGGTAGGTGAGAGAGGGGACAGTGAAGCCATATCTCACCAGACCTCTTGGACAGGCTCCCTGTCACTGTGGAGGAGAGGGTACAGAATGGACAAGAGCAACCATCAGTGTGGCCCAGACCAGACTCACAAAAACTGTTCTCATCTAGTCTACACTGCTAATACAGACAACATCTCTCCCTATCACACTCACTCAGATACTGTAGAAACCCTACTTTCCCAGTTCCATGCATAACAAATACTAGACCTCTTTACATAGGCTGCTCCCATTACGGCACAGATTCAAAAACGTTACTTCACTGTGGTCTTGACTGGGTGATACCAGTAGCACATACTATGAAAAGGTCAGTCTTGAATGGCCTTGATTTAAACTGCGCATTCAAACAATCTCTAAATTTCACTAGATGTCTGCAATCAGCCCTAAACAGTTTTGCAAACGTCGCAAATAGCCCAAATGTTAACATATTGCCAACAAGCTAATTGTCATGTAAGGCCTTTACACCTGGGCTCAAACACAAGGCACCTTGTAAAAGCTCCAGTTGGCATAACAGGGAAGAAACTAAAATGCTTTGTTTGTAGGCTACAATGTGGCATTGTGAGCATTCTGTTGGACAGGGACCAAAATGGTGCTGGTAAACTAATTTGCTGACTATGGCTTAAGGGCGGCAGCGTAGCCTAGTGGTTAGAGCGTTGGACTAGTAACCGGAAGGTTGCGAGTTCAAACCCCCGAGATCTGTCGTTCTGCCCCTGAACAGGCAGTTAACCAACCCACTGTTCCCAGGCCGTCATTGAAAATAAGAATATGTTCTTAACTGACTTGCCTGGTTAAATAAAGGTAAAAAAAAAAAAAAAAAAAAGGTACAGACAGCTTATAGATATGCAGCTTTTGGAGCACTGTGGAAATCTAAGTAGCAGTGGCAACATGTTGAAGCTGTCCCACATTGGCCCAGAGTACCAGGGAAGTAGAAAGGATAACAATATGAGGAAATGAGAAAACCAAAAGAGGGAATGCAGACACTACAGCACCTGCATGGCAGATCTGTCCCATTCATAAGCACATCCACAACATCCATGAAGAAAACAAAATGTTTGTCTTCTCTCACAAAATGGTCATGATAAATGATAATGAAAATTGTCATTCTATTACAGATGTCTGCGGGCATAAGGCTAATCACAAAGCAAAAAAAGACCCAAACGGAACAGCAGGATCTCAGGGGGAAGGAATAAGAAAAATGAGTAGAAAACTGATATCAACAAGCTTGAACTGAGGCAGTGTCTCCTGAGTTAAGTCTCATCACATCAGAAGTGATAGCAGTGTGTCTAGGTGCAGCCAAGGCCCGGTTCAAACCATAGCAAGGACAAAAGCCTGTGGTTGGTTACCTGCAGTGATGCTTCCTGGTGGCGAGCCAGAACCTACTCTCACACCCGTAGCACTGGGCTGCCAAGTGGTCCGGGTACCAGCGGGTCACCTGCAACAGGCAGCCAAATGGCAGTTCTCAGCTAGCATCTTAAGGTCAGCCAAACTTTATCTGTGAACTCCCAGTCTCTACAGCCACTATAGTCCATCATTCATCTTCCACCCCTCCTCCAGGTCCCCTCTTGTAGCATCCCATTCCGCCAGGCAGCTTACCTCAGTGTCATTCTTGTCCACCTGCTCCCAGCTAGCCTCAGAAAAGAGCTCTGTGCTGCAGCGGGACAGGCAGCTAGCATCCAGGTTATACTCTGAGTCTGTCATTGAGGTCTGAGTGGGAGGGAATGAGATAACAGAAACTCAGTATCTTTGGAATTTCACATCTGACTAAATATTAACAATTAAAGTGGTTCTCCCCTCAAATGTCTAGTTCCAGCACTGTCAGTCTGATCAAATCATTTTTGAAAATCCTCACTCAAATCACTTAGTCACAGCTCTTAACTGCCAAGTCATCTCTCTGCAGGACGAGGCCGGGTCTTACCACTTCGTCTCCCAGATCTCCGTTGATCCTGAGGGACGCTGCGTAGTGATGGCTCTCCAGGCGGCTCCACAGCTCCTGCACCTGCTTCTTCAGCATCTCCACCTCCATCTGGTGGCCTGCCTCGATCTGCCTCAACCGCTGCTGGATGGCGTCCGTGTGGAGCATCAGCCCATCATCGTCCAGGTGACTGCGGGCCGGCTGCTCGGGGCTGGGTGTGGCGGCAGGGCGCCCCGGTAGGGCATGGAGGCAGCGGTGCTGGGAGCAGCTGCCCCGGCGGTGGTGGGTCAGGGAGCTGCAGGAGGCCAGGGACACCTGGCGGCTCAGTGGGGCCCGCTCCCCATTCACCTTGGCCCAGTGAGGGCCACTGCAGGGCTCCCCCTCCAAGCTCTCGCCATTACACGGTCCCTCCCTGCTGGGATCAGCACTCAAAGAATGGAAGGCACTGACGGAGGGCCGCTTGTGTCCTCCATTTGAAGTCCTGGGTGCCCCCTGTTCTGGCTCTGCCTCCCCGTTCACTCTCCTGTGGCAGGGGGGTTGACTCCTACCTTCAGAGCAGGGCTGGGGGCCTGCACAGATGGGTACCTGCCCTGGGGCCTCTGGACTGGTGTAGGCCTCTTCAGTCAGAGTCTCTGTTGAGCTCTCCATGAGGGAGGCCCTCTTGTCAGCCTGCACCAGGACCTCTGAGAGATGTCTGCTGGACTTCAGCTCTGGTGGAAGGTGATTCTCAGCAGCCACTGGTGTCCTCTCTCCAAAGCCATTGATCATAGTTCTAAGGGCAGCGTGGGCTGGGCTGGGGGTGCTGGTGCTAGGGTTGTGGTCTGGCTCCTCCTGGGCAGTACGGTTCTCCAGAACATGCTTCACCAGCACTTCTTCCTGCTTCTCTACCACCTCCTGCTCCTCTGGAACGTCCACCTCCTGCTCCTCTGGAACGTCCACCTCCTGCTCCTCTGGAACGTCCACCTCCTGCTCCTCTGGAACGTCCACCTCCTGCTCCTCTGGAACGTCCACCTCCTGCTCCTCTGGAACGTCCACCTCCTGCTCCTCTGGAACATCTGTGGGACTGCCTGGAGAGACACTAGACTCCTCCTCAGGTTCATCTGTGCCCTTCTCTGGGTGATGCCCATTAGTGATAGTAGCCTCAGTCTGATTCTCAGCCCCATTGATTTTACTTTGTTTATCAGCCTTACCATCACTGGTGCTGGTCTCTTTCTCCATCTCTCTTCCATTAACATTAGCATCAAATAGAGTTTGAGCCACGGCAATAGGAGGAGCAGCAGCGTTAGCTTCTCTCTGAGTATCGGCACCAACCTCCTCCTTTGTTGCTTCCTGGAGAATGTTCTCCATCTGTCCCTCTGCCACAGCCAGCTCAATGGAGAGCTCAAGCTCTTCTCCTGCTGCTAACAACCCCTTGGAGGCTCTGTCTCTCAGCTCAATCTGCCCTCCTTCAGGGCTGTCTTCCGGCTCAGAGTCGGCCGTGCCTGCCTGAGGCCCTGCTGCTCCAGGCTGGCCGTTAGCAAGCCCTTCCTGAGCTCCCCCTCCATCAGGCTCCATAGCGATGTTGAGCTCCAGAGAGCGCCGGTGGTCCTGCCACTTCTCATTCAGGTTTGGGTCACTGGAGCGCCGGTTGGGGGCAAGCGAGCTCCCCAGCTCACATGCGCTGGGCAAGTTATCGAAGGAACGGGTCTTTGGACGTCTGTCGAGGGAGGAAAGAGATGAATTGAGTTGATTAGCACATGGAAAAAAATAGCCTTTTATCCCTAAACAATGGCTCCGTATCATTGAGGCCTCATGATTGAAGTGGAGGCTGTGTATATAATCAGGTAATCATATTATAGTGTTCAGGATTAAGACAAGCATGTCCACAAATGGAAAATATGGAGCGAAGCATAGCTCAAGTGATTGAGAAGACTATGTAAAATTTGTGTTGTAATCAAATGTATCCCCATAACCTGTTGATCAAGGAAGAACTAAAAACAGACAGTTATAATCTTGCGGGAAAAGAAAATGGAACGGATTCAGCACTGTTTTTAAAACACGTCCTCAACACAGTTATCGTCAATAACAAAAGGCTACAAAAATACTTGAGGTATGTTGTTGTAAACTGCCTCAACCGACTTATTTTATCTTTTCAAGACACTGACAAGGTCATGAGAGACTAAATAAGCAGAGGATAACACTATTTGCATCTCCCAGACCGATCATTGTGTGAGTGAAAAGCAATTAGGCAGCTGAGCTGGTTATAGAGCAGGTTATAGAGCAGGTTACAGAGCAGGTTACAGAGCAGGTTACAGAGCAGGTTACAGAGCGAGGTCCCTCTGGCTGTGGTGCCCGAAACCTGGGTCTATCTTACATCAGAGGAAGCAGAGTGGCAGGCTCACCTGCCCAGGGGAGTGTCCTCAGGGTTGGCACCTGGCACAGGATAGGGTGCACACGACTCGTCAGAGGGCGTGGTGGGGGAAGAGCTGGGAAGGTAGACTGCCGTCCACAGCATCAGGTTACGTACATGACACACTGGGTGGAGCACCTACAACAACAGACCCAACGTTAGATATAGGAATATGCAGGGGGTTGAACATAAATATTAATGTATGTGATGGACAAAATAGTCACACTTGAGCATGTAAGGCAAGACAGTACAATGTCAACAAAGTGGCTACAAAAATAGATAGATAAGATGACATTGTTTGTGTCATAAATTAAAGTTTAATTCTAGGACCATGAACATTTTAAGTAAAGAAAAATAATAAATGGTAGCACTCTGGGGCATCCCCTAGAAGTACCCCGCCCCCATTGTATAAAAGGCATGGAGGAATGTTCCCATATAAAGGGGTGAGCAAACAGAGAGCAGACATACAGTCTCGGAGTGGGAGGAGTAGAGCATGTTCCTCAAGGCGCGGTTGGCTGGTCGCAGCAGTGACCACACGGAGCAGGTCCTCTCCCGAACCTGACGGTCCTCTCTCTCCTTCCCACTGTTGCACAGGAAGGTGCCAAACAGACACGAGTAGGAATGCTGCACCATCTTCACCTGCACAGACAAACACAGGACCAGAAACACACAAACATGTCGGAGCATGCTCAAATCTCAGGTATGATAATGATAGTGAGTAAAAAATGCCATGCATCTCGGAGCCTAAAATATTACAAAACTCTCCAGGGTAATTACAGATCAGCTAGATAAAAACAGTAACTCAAACCAACAACATTTGACTGTAATTCATACTAATCCAAATATAAACATTTGAGTTGCATCCAATTCCTGACTAAGTGAGTTTGATTCCATCCTATTCAGGTCTATGGTCATCCTCCTTACCAGGAAGGCCTCATTGAACTCAAAGGAGCATGGGAACTGCCTTTGGAGCTGGTGAACACAGTCCAGCCACTGCAGGAAGACCGGGCAGCGCTCGTTCAGGTCCTCTGAGTTCTCCCCATGGCCACAGCGGTCAGCAAACTTATGGCCAAAGTCCAGCCACTCAGTCTCCACCAGCACCTGGAAACCCTGTAGAGAAATCATACCAACAGCAAGAGATACATTTCAGTCAAAATGGATGTTATACTTTAAGAGGGGCACACATGCATTTATTCCAGCCATCTAAAATGTGCCTCTGTTTATGTCTAATTGTTAATCAACCTAAAAATGTTCCAATACAACGATCAACGGGGCCCAATGATTGTCCCAGCCAGCCTACCTCAATGGTGCGGTAGTATGGGTCCAACAAGAGCTTGGACAGGGCAGCGATCTGGGGCGTGCGGTCCCATCCGTCAGAGCAGTGCACCAGAACAGGTCTGTGGTCGCGGTCCACAGCGTTCAACACCAGCAGGGCAGCCTTCAGCAGCAGAGATAGATGCTGCAGCCACTTGGTGCTCTCCAGAGCAGACAGCCAGCTACAGAGGGAGAGCCGGTTAAGCTGTAGTGTACACAAACTACTCCCATACTCAGTCACACCAAGCACTGACTTATAAACACAACAGCTCATCTTAGATAAAGACAAACCAAAGACCTCTAAATGTGACGAGCAAGAGGCTCTTAAATATGCATGTTTAATATGTCTGTTTCATTGAATTTGACCATAGTTATGAAAAGGGCTTACTATTATTGAGTCTGAGTACTTTCAACAACATACTCTTGGTTCAAGGGAGACATTTTGATTCAATTACAAATGGCAGAGTGGAATGTGAAAGTTCAGATGGAAAGAGATCCTTTAGTTGTGGGCTGGGCCGGGTTCCTAAACCAGAACCAGATGTGTGGGCAAGGCTAAAACCCAACTGGGATTAGTACAGTTACTAAGCCACCATGGCAACAAACTGGAGTGGAGTAGGTGGTCTCTGCTTTTGTAATTCATCTTGGATTCGGAATGGACCTCCACTGCAGTGCTAGAGGCACAACTCACTTGGCCGGGTCGGGCATCTGGGTGCAGAGGAAACGCAGGGACTGGAAACTCTTGCGGATGGAGTGGATGTTGGCCATGCCCATGAACACCACCTCACAGTTGGGGTAGTACTCTGTATGGAGGAGGAGATGATGAGAGTCCGTTTGTGACAAATTAACATATCATTAATACCAAAACAACTACTCTAGGGCAGAAAAATAACAGTACAGATTGCGAGTTTGTACAGTTTTTCTGTTGACATTAAGTTGACAATAACATGCTTCCATGCAAACCCATTGACCTCAGTCTCCTGGATCCACTGGCCCAGAGATGAGCCATCTTACCTGGGCATTCACAGCCCCCTCCCTTGGCCCTGTTGGCCACAGCGGCTGCATAGGACCTGGCATCCAGGATCAGCAGCTTTTGTGGCTGGATGGCCAGCGTCTCTACCTCCGAGCTGTTCGTCAGGGACGATTCTGAAACTCGAAGAGACACAACCGGAATGAAATCTCTGCATAGCTGATGACAGTCAGTATTATCAAATAAAAGCGGTAATAAATGTCTAAGAGGGACCAGCACAAGTCCTGACAGGCCCACATTGCACAACCATGTGTCTGCAGCAAAGCCACACAAACAGATGGAAAGGTGCTGCTTCAGCACTCTGTGTGTACGGTATGGGTGTGAGAATGTGTGCATGTTTGTGTGTTGTGGACTGACCGAAGTCAGTGTCCACGAGGTCATTGGTGCCGATGATTCCATTGGTTCCATTGATGTAGGATCCGTTTGCCAGGTGTTTGCGGGAGCTGCAGTCCACAGCACAGGCCCTGGCGATGGACTGGACCAGGTGCTCGTCGTCTGCATTCCTCCAGCCCCACCAACTGACCTCCGGCTGGCCGCAGCGGGCAATCACAGCCCCAGTGCTCTGGTGCCTGGAGGAAAGGCATGGGACAGTCAGGAGAACAGACTGCACTGTGTGGGAAAACAACATGGAGCAACTCTGATCCATTTGGCATCTGGAGTCAATAACAAGGAAAAGGATTGAGTCCAAAAAAACATACATATACAAAGATGGAAGCCTCCCTACTCATGAAACACACCTCGGGGTGAAAGGAGTTGTCCTCGCTTTGCATTGTGTTCACACTATCCCTGTTCTCTCTGACTAACAACGCTACACAAAGACAGAAAGCCCCACCTGAACACAACGGCCGGGAACCTCTTCCAGGAGCGGAAGGCTGCCACGTTCTCCAGCTCCTTGTCTGTGATCCAGGCTGGCACCAGGAGCTGCTGCGGATAGCTGGAGCACAGCCTGGCAATGCCAAGGGAGAGAGGGGGGCAGGGGTTAGAACAGGCGGAGAGGGGTTAGAACAGGGGGAGAGGGGTTAGAACAGGCGGAGAGGGGTTAGAACAGGCGGAGAGGGGTTAGGAGAGGGGTTAGAACAGGCGGAGAGGGGTTAGAACAGGCGGAGAGGGGTTAGAACAGGCGGAGAGGCGGAGAGGGGTTAGAACAGGAGGAGAGGGGTTAGAATAGGAGGAGAGGGGTTAGAATAGGAGGAGAGGGGTTAGAACAGGGGGAGAGGGGGGCAGGGGTTAGAACAGGCGGAGGGGTGAGAACAGGAGGAGAGGGGGGGCAGGGGTTAGTACAGGCGGAGAGGGGTTAGAACAGGGGGAGAGGGGTTAGAACAGGCGGAGAGGGGGGGCAGGGGTTAGTACAGGCGGAGAGGGGTTAGAACAGGGGGAGAGGGGTTAGAACAGGCGGAGAGGGGGCAGGGGTTAGAACAGGCGGCGAGGGGTTAGAACAGGAGGAGAGGGGGGCAGGGGTTAGTACAGGCGGAGAGGGGTTAGAACAGGCGGAGAGGGGGGCAGGGGTTAGAACAGGGGGAGAGGGGTTAGAACAGGCGGAGAGGGGGGCAGGGGTTAGAACAGGCGGAGAGGGGGGCAGGGGTTAGAACAGGCGGAGAGGGGGCAGGGTTTAGAACAGGAGGAGAGGGGGGCAGGGTTTAGAACAGGAGGAGAGGGGGGCAGGGTTTAGAACAGGAGGAGAGGGGGGCACAGGCTGAGTGATGCCTCTAAAATGTCCCTATTCCTGGACACCTAATCGTTGACAAGGTCCTTATCTACACGAGGCTCCTCACCAGTGGAGGACAACAGTACAACCAGCCTCTGTATCAGACACACAGAGCAGTGTGTGCAGCAGGGTGACAGCAGACAGTTATCATGGCACTACCCTGGGAGGCCTGGTAATCAGATCAGCCCTGTAGGATGCAGGCTGTCAGGGGGCTGTTAGCTGCTCATACCTGAACTTGCTGTTGATGTCAGATATCCTCCAGGCGTTTTGAGTGTCAAAGCCCATCCTCTCCACCTCATTCTTGAACCAGGAGGTCACATGCTCTCCTAACAGAGCACACAGGGACACATGAGGAGAGATGAGATTAGCCAAAATGACAGGAAGGATCTGAGTAGAGGTTGTCTGAGGACACCGGTGTCCTGGTCTATGTACCTGGCCTGCACAACTCCCCGTGCTGCTCCTTCTCCCCGGCATACACGTCCACACACCAGGCATGGAAGGGGAAGGAGAAGAGGTCCTCCAAGCAAGACGGAGGGCGGACCGCAGCGTTCAGCCGCTTCAGCCACTCCTGACACTGCTCTAAGGTGGAGAATTGACACCTGGGAGACAAGCAGCACAATCATACATACTAGCTTATAGGCCTAAACCAAGACATGAACATCAGCAAAAATGTTGCACGCAATATGCATGTGTGTATTGTTTCAGTTGGTCCTACTACCTGACGACTTTACAGTCCTTGCAGGTGACATGGAGCTGGAACATGTCACGACACTCCACAGTCTCTATGAGCTGCAGAGGGACCTGGTGAGAGAATAAACACAGACACAGGAACACAACAGTCACACTCTGGTGTACCACAATCTCCAAACCAGCAAGCTGACTTTCTCTCACACAAACAAATAAGCTAGTTTCAGGCTCTAGGCCTACATGTGCACTACAGTCACACAAGGGGACATCCTAAAGTAAGAGCAGAAGTCACAAGCACATGCAGTAAATGCTTGTGCAATATCGCCACCAACAAAATGTCTACATTTCAAAACAAGTTAGTGGGCTAGTTAAATGTTTCACATTAAGTGTGATAATGCCGATCATGCGAGGAGAACTAAAGGCTACACTGCTGTCACCTTGAAAATCTGAGCACATACTACTCCTTCACAGCTGCCAAACTAGCTGCATTAGATGTCAAATAGCATTTCCCAGGCAAAGGTTGCCATTTTCACATCTCCTTTAGCACCGCCTTCCGATTTGATGTGCTTCCCTCGTGTACTGATTCAGTACGTAAAACTGCTGGATCAATGTGCAGTAAATGTTCATCTGCAGCCCTATCGCCTCATATTTACTATTTACAAATACCACAAATACCACATATTTACAAATACCACCAAAACTACAGTATTATACTGAAGAGATCCAACATGTAGCTTCGTGGGCAACTCAACCAAATTCACATAAAAATGTAAGTTATAGATCTAGCCTGATAATTGGTAGATCCATTCTAAGCTTTCTCGATCACACCTACAGTCGTGGCCAAAAGTTTTCCACAAACTGTGCTGATTCAGTGTCTTTAGATATTTTTGTCAGATTTTACAATGGCATACTGAAGTATAATTACAAGCATTTCACAAGTGTCATAGGCTTTTATTGACAATTACACGAAGTTGATGCAAAGACTCAATATTTGCAGTGTTGACCATTCTTATTCAAGACCTCTGCAATCCGCCCTGGCATGCTGTCAATTAACTTCTGGGCCACATCCTGACTGATGACAGCCCATTCTTGCATAATCAATGCTTGGAGCTTGTCAGAATTTGTGGGTTTTTGTTTGTCCATCCGTCTCTTGAGGATTGACCACAAGTTCTCAATGGGATTAAGGACCAAAAAAAATTCAATGTTTTGTTCCCCGAGCCACTTAGTTATCACTTTTGCCTTATGGCAAGGTGCTCCATGCTGGAAAAGGCATTGTTTGACACCAAATTGTTCCTGGATGGTTAGGAGAAGTTACTCTCGGAGGATGTGTTGGTACCATTCTTTATTCATGGCTGTGTTCTTAGGAAAAATTGTGAGTGAGCCCACTCCCTTGGCTGAGATGCAACCCCTCACCTTGTCTTCTCCGGACAAGCTTTTTTCCGGATGCCCCATACAATCGGAAAGGGGATTCATCAGAGAAAATGACTTTACCCCCGTCCTCAGCAGTCCAATCCCTGTACCTTTTGCAGAATATCAGTCTGTCCCTGATGTTTTTCCTGGAGAGAATTGGCTTCTTTGCTGCCCTTCTTGACACCAGGCCATCCTCCAAAAGTCTTCACCTCACTGTGCGTGCAGATGCACTCACACCTGCCTGCTGCCATTCCGGTGAAAGCTCTGTACTGGTGGTGCCCCGATCCCGCAGCTGAATCAACTTTAGGAGGCGGTCCTGGCGCTTGCTGGACTTTCTTCGGCGCCCTGAAGCCTTCTCCACAACAATTGAACTGCTCTCCTTGAAGTTCTTGGTGATCTGATAAATGGTTGATTTAGGTGCAATTATACTGGCAGCAATATTCTTGCCTGTGAAGCTTTTTTTGTGCAAGGCAATGATGACGGCACATGTTTCCTTGCAGGTAACCATGATTCAAATCAAATCCAATTTTATTTGTCACATACACATGGTTAGCAGATGTTAATGCGAGTGTAGCGAAATGCTTGTGCTTCTAGTTCCGACAATGCAGTGATAACCAACAAGTAATCTAACTAACAATTCCAAAACTACTGTCTTATACACAGTGTAAGGGGATAAAGAATATGTACATAAGGATATATGAATGAGTGATGGTACAGGGCAGCATACAGTAGATGGTATCGAGTACAGTATATACATATGAGATGAGTATGTAGACAAAGTAAACAAAGTGGCATAGTTAAAGTGGCTAGTGATACATGTATTACATAAGGATGCAGTCGATGATATAGAGTACAGTATATACACGTATGCATATGAGATGAATAATGTAGGGTAAGTAACATTATATAAGGTAGCATTGTTTAAAGTGGCTAGTGATATATTTACATAATTTCCCATCAATTCCCATTATTAAAGTGGCTGGAGTTGGGTCAGTGTCAATGTCAGTGTGTTGGCAGCAGCCACTCAATGTTAGTGGTGGCTGTTTAACAGTCTGATGGCCTTGAGATAGAAGCTGTTTTTCAGTCTCTCGGTCCCAGCTTTGATGCACCTGTACTGACCTCGCCTTCTGGATGATAGCGGGGTGAACAGGCAGTGGCTCAGGTGGTTGATGTCCTTGATGATCTTTATGGCCTTCCTGTAACATCGGGTGGTGTAGGTGTCCTGGAGGGCAGGTAGTTTGCCCCCGGTGAGGAGTTGTGCAGACCTCACTACCCTCTGGAGAGCCTTACGGTTGAGGGCGGAGCAGTTGCCGTACCAGGCGGTGATACAGCCCGCCAGGATGCTCTCGATTGTGCATCTGTAGAAGTTTGTGAGCACTTTTGGTGACAAGCCGAATTTCTTCAGCCTCCTGAGGTTGAAGAGGCGCTGCTGCGCCTACTTCACGACGCTGTCAGAGTGAGTGAACCAATTCAGTTTGTCTGTGATGTGTATGCTGAGGAACTTAAAACTTGCTACTCTCTCCACTACTGTTCCATCGATGTGGATAGGGGGGTGTTCCCTCTGCTGTTTCCTGAAGTCCACAATCATCTCCTTAGTTTTGTTGACGTTGAGTGTGAGGTTATTTTCCTGACACCACACTCCGAGGGCCCTCACCTCCTCCCTGTAGGCCGTCTCGTCGTTGTTGGTAATCAAGCCTACCACTGTTGTGTCGTCCGCAAACTTGATGATTGAGTTGGAGGCGTGCGTGGCTACTCAGTCGTGGGTGAACAGGGAGTACAGGAGAGGGCTCAGAACACACCCTTGTAGGGCCCCCGTGTTGAGGATCAGCGGGGAGGAGATGTTGTTGCCTACCCTCACCACCTGGGGGCGGCCCGTCAGGAAGTCCAGTATCCAGTTGCACAGGGTGGGGTCGAGACCCAGGGTCTCGAGCTTGATGACGAGCTTGGAGGGTACTATGGTGTTGAATGCCGAGCTGTAGTCGATGAACAGCATTCTCACATAGGTATTCCTCTTGTCCAGGTGGGTTAGGGCAGTGTGCAGTGTGGTTGAGATTGCATCGTCTGTGGACCTATTTGGGCGGTAAGCAAATTGGAGTGGGTCTAGGGTGTCAGGTAGGGTGGAGGTGATATGGTCCTTGACTAGTCTCTCAAAGCACTTCATGATGACGGAAGTGAGTGCTACGGGGCGGTAGTCATTTAGCTCAGTTACCTTAGCTTTCTTGGGAACAGGAACAATGGTGGCCCTCTTGAAGCATGTGGGAACAGCAGACTGGTATAGGGATTGATTGAATATGTCCGTAAACACACCGGCCAGCTGGTCTGCGCATGCTCTGAGGGCGCGGCTGGGGATGCCGTCTGGGCCTGCAGCCCTGCGAGGGTTAACACGTAACGGTTTTGACTTGAGGTTATTATTTATAGGGGTGCCAGGTAGGTTGTGCCTACCAGAGAAAACATTGGTTTCTCCTTTTAGTTTGGGTGGGAATGAGTCCCATCTGGTCCGTCAAGTCTACACCAATACAAAGGACTTATGTAAAAGCCAGGATGGAAATAAACTTTTCATAAACCCTTAAAACATTGGAAAGAACTTCAAAAACAACTATATTCTGTTGCGTGGGTTGTATTAGCAACAACAATGATTACACACACACATATAATAATATCACAATGAGTTCTGGTTCCTCCAGAAATGTCCTGTACCTCGGGCCTAAAAAGAGTCCAGCCCGGTAAAGGAGTTCAGTGAACTCAAGTGACTTTTGTCACGCGATGTTTGTCCGTTCATTCAGGGTAGCGTAAACCCAGTACTAAACATACAATCAATATAACAATAATTTTACCACAGAACTTTAAAGCGTATCAACTCTTACTAAGTCCTCAACTACAACTAACTACATAAATCATCACAGTATACCTCACATCAAAACAAATGAAATACCGTATACAAAAAGGTGGTAGTCAGTCGGTCAGTCAGACAATCCAATCCGCCAATAGATCTCCAGCGGAGAAAGGCCACGAAGAACGGAGAGGTGTAGTCCAGGGACGCAAAGAGTGGATCCGATCCTGGGTAAACTCTCTTAAGCTACAAAACACACGTTTAACGGCAACAAAACAAACGGAATGAGGCATACGCCCCCGCCACTCTTCTTACCAGAAAGATGTTTGTTTCTGTCGGCGCGATGCGTGGAGAAACCCGTTGGCTGCACCGCCCCGGATAGCGTCTCTCCAGTGAGCCATGTTTCCGTGAAGCAGAGAACGTTACAGTCTCTGATGTCCCTCTGGAATGCTACCCTTGCTCGGATTTCATCAACCTTGTTGTCAAGAGACTGGACATTGGCAAGAAGAATGCTAGGGAGTGGTGCACGATGTGCCCGTGTCCGGAGTCTGACCAGAAGACCGCTACGTTTCCCTCTTTTACGAAGTCGTTTTTGGGGGTCGCTGCATGGAATCAATTCCGTTGACCTGTTTGTAAGGCAGAACACAGGATCCGCATCGCGGAAAACATATTCTTGGTCGTACTGATGGTGAGTTGACGCTGATCTTATATTCAGTAGTTCTTCTCGACTGTATGTAATGAAACCTAAGATGACCTGGGGTACTAATGTAAGAAATAACACGAAAAAAAAAAAAAGCTGCATAGTTTCCTAGGAATGCGAAGCGAGGCGGCCATCTCTGTCGGCGCCGGAAGTGCTTCCTGATGGGCCGCCCCCAGGTGGTGAGGGTAGACAACAACATCTCCTCCCCGCTGATCCTCAACACGGGGGCCCCACAAGGGTGCGTTCTGAGCCCTCTCCTGTACTCCCTGACAGAGGAAGAACAATGATTCTAAGCACCACGCTCCTTTTGAAGCTTCCAGTCTGTTATTCGAACTCAATCAGCATGACAGAGTGATCTCCAGCCTTGTCCTCGTCAACACTCACACCTGTGTTAACGAGAGAATCACTGATGTGATGTTAGCTGGTCATTTTGTGGCAGAGCTGAAATGCAGTGGAAATGTTTTTGGGGGATTCAGTTCATTTGCATGGCAGAGGGACTTTGCAGTTAATTGCAATTCATCTGATCACTTCATAACATTCTGGAGTATATTAAAATTGCCATCATACAAACTGAGGCAGCAGACTTTTTGAAAATTAATATTTGTGTCATTCTCAGAACTTTTGGCCACGACTGTACAGCGTCCTTGTGCAAAATGGTACGCAGCATCATCTGGATATGTATGCAAAAAAAGTTCAACATTCACCTTCTGCTATTTCTGTCAAGCCGTCTAAGCGTACAATTTGATGCATACGTTCGATTTATCCAATGTAGTCACCACATAGAACGCACTGCAACTGCCTCTGCAACTGCCTCTGCAACTGCCTCTGCAACTGCCTCTGCAACTGCCTCTGCAACTGCCTCTGCAACTGCCTCTGCAACTGCCTCTGCAACTGCCTCTGCAACTGCCTCTGCAACTGCCTCTGCAACGCTGCAAGACAAACACAGCGTTCCATTGGACCAAAACACAATGACGCTGTAGGTGTGATCGAGGAGTGAGTTTTGCTTTTGTGTCTTTTTACTTTCAGTTTTGTACAACAGCTTCAAACAGCTGAAAATAATATTATTTTGGGTTATTGAAAAAATAAATGTCACAGTGGTTTAGATCATACGATCATTCTCAACACCCCTCAAACTCAACTTTGGACCTCGAAACCAGTCCCACTGCTTTTTTTCCCCCCAGGGACTGATTAAGACCTGAAACACCAGGTGGGTACAATTAATTATCAGGTAGATCAGAAAAACAGCAGCATCTGGACCTCGTAAGAGTTAAATATCCTTACTTTACACTATACATTGCTTGTTTGGTCAAACTGAAATTAGGCAAACATAGAATTTTAGCAACCAGGAAATGGAAGGGCAAAGTTTCACCCAAAAGCACATTTTCTGCTCTGCAGTGACTCAGAGGAGAGTGCAGCGAATGCTGGTTTTACAATTCCAACACGGTCCAATGCCATGCAGAATGGACAGGCGGTCAGTGTTCAACAGGTTCACACACACACACAGTTGCCATGTCATTATCCATCCCAGCCCAGTCTGTGAGCAGGGCAACACGCTGTGCATGCAGGGGCTGCTGGGTACTTACTGACACCTCACAACAACTGTCACTCTGTTGTTCAAAACAAAAACAGGAGAGACAATAAAGACAAGGGAAACAGAGTTAAAGCTGTGTCTGTTCTGCTGCTATTGCCTGGCCACACATTCCTTACGCTCTGTTATAATTCCTGCTCTCTAATATACATCTGACCACACAATGAATTCCTCGGATGCTTGTTAACGGCCTGCCTCACTGCGTGCTCCCTCTCTCCATTCTCTCTTTATGTGAGTGGTGAACCACAGCCATGTGATGCAAACGCTTTACCATCCAATCCAAATGTGTGAAGAGAACACACACTCTGTTTTATTAAACATAGTGAGATTCAGCTCCAATATAACTAGACTGACCGCAGAAAAGGGAGAAAAAGAAAGAAAAAAAATACAGAAAAAAAACAGGTGAGCTAGCTGGTAAGAACTGGAACATTTTAACACAGGTGATTGAGCAAAAACGTCCCTGTGTATGTAAAAACATGCCAATCCAAAAGGCGCAGAACCTGCACAACAATGATTTTGATCACTACGGTACTATACTACTACAGTGAGAGGAAGTGAAGCAGTGTCATTTGTTTGTAAATTGGAGGAATGTTCTATAATACGAACAGTGTAATAATGAGATGTCAATTTCTAAGAATAACCACACATTGGTAACAAAGACGGTCTTTATATAACACGGCAAAAGGGGGAGAGGGCGGAAGTGTTGTGCATCCCTGATGGGATCTTTGCAACCATGGCAACGGCAAGTGGAAAGAGAAAAGCAAAACAACTGAGAATGCCCTCTAGAGACTGCCTGCCTTGTTACCACAACAGTAGTGGCACACTGTCACTGGACCCAGCACACAGTCTCCATTCATAAAAAGTCAAGGTGCACAGAGACTGGAGACAATAGGGTTTCACTTTACTGACCAGCTGTAGAGTTTCTTCAGACACTTAGGCACTGTCTGTGAAATTAAAGTGTGTGTTAGAGCTGGGTGATAAACTATGTGCTATCAAGTCCCAAGCCTTCACTTAGTTAGTCGGCAGTACTTACATTTACGATGGACTCTTTGAACTTGATGTGGAGGCGGTAGCTGGACATGGCGATGATTGCATCCTCCGCTCTCCCCACGTACTTTGTGAACTCCCCATGCAGCTCGGGAAAGGGCACCTGGCACCACAGGAGGGAAGTTATCAAAGGGCACAGAACCTTATCACTTGTAAAGGTGCCATATAAATACACACCTACATACATACATACCTTTAAATTACCATTACAAACACATGTAGAAGAATGACTTTGCGATAACTGTACAGGCATGACTTGGCATTGTGCTAACCAGCTCCGGCAATTAGTGTTCTCACCTGCAGGCTCCCCTCCTCCAGGACTGGGGGCTTCTTGGGGAAGATCTGATTGGCCTGGATACATTCCATGCTCTGCGGCCCCTCCTCCTCCTGCCAATCAGAAAATATGTTGTTGATTATGTGGAAAGTCCATTGTCTTGTAAAATAACTCAATAGTCCACTACTATCCCCATTCACTGGTTACAACCAGCATAGACTGTAGCCATTCTCCAACCACTCCCACATTTAACCATACCTCTAACAGTAACTTAATTGAATAGGCTTTCACAAACAGCCAATGGTGAAGCCAAATGTAATCAGAGGAGTGTTGATACTAAAACCAACTATAAATAGGTGTGTGGTCTTAAATCATCCCTGTGCAATCTCTCAATCCTCCACACACACACACCAGGCCCAAGTCCCTTGCGAAGAGTACCTCACCCTTGGCTGACAGTCTGGCATGGTACTAAAGTTCGTCTGTGTAACCCAGTTCAGAGCCAGAAACAGATACCGGCTACAGAGCACACTACGCCAAGTACAAAATATCACAAGTAATCCTTTTACAACCAAGTGTCTTAAATAATTACAGGTCTAAATGTAATTTGGGTGGCTGGATCCAATTATGGTCCCCTTTGATTTCTATTGGTATCCGTCTGTGCCACACGTGAGGAGCTCTTTGATGTTGCATACCATACTTCTCAATTTAATGAGCATATTTCAGAAACCCACAGAGGACATTCTTTGATGGTAATGTGAGGCATGAACACGTAAGCAGTTAAATAGTTTTTATTCAGGGACTAAATTGTATGAAAAATGTTTAAACTGCCTTCTGAAACAGGGCCCTGTGCTCTTTGCTTTGTCTCGGTCCGTTTCAGCAGCACCCTGGGGCCCATGGGCGGAAAGGCTAGGACACAATAGGAGTTCAGTCTAGTGAGAACATAATGGCAATACTGGCAAGGACAAAGAGAGATTAGGGTGGTCTGTAGACATTGCAGATAAAAGACATGGCTGGGGCAGCAGGCTCAGTGCGCCATCCCACCAACTGAATGCTGTCTGGGAGCCAAGCTCAGTGTCCTGTTCGTCCGCATGGCTGGAGTAACACTCTATAGGGGCCAGTCAGGGGGAAGGCACAGGAACGCACAAAACACACGGGCAGACACACACATAAAAAGACATACACATCAGGGATTTACGGTCTGAAAAACACTCGCCCATCAGGCAAACCAGGAGTATTTTTTTGGATTGATATCAGGTATTGTATATCTCCTTGCCAATGGGGCAACCTCCACAAGCAGGCTCAAGTTGTGACTGCTGAGATCACACCCCCAGCCAAGTTATAGGGCTACCCTTAATGTCAATCCCCGCACACACACACTTTCAGAGCAAGGTTTATGATTGACCAAGATGTAACTCATCACACGCAGTGGTAATACTACTCCATATCACTAAGGCTTCCAGTCAAAATCAAACAGTCCCTGCTGAGGCAGCAGACTGGGCGGAACTTTGACACTGTGTCCGATGCAACCATCTAGCTACCAGTAAACACTGCGGATTTAAAAAGGCTTAAAATCAATGGAGTTTCCGATTCGGCAGACAGCACACACACAGATAGCTCTTCTTCACTGGTAGATAGAAAACGGTCATGATGAAGGATGCACTTTACCATGGCCCTTGTGAAGGAGTGTGGGTCACTGGACAAGGAACACAGGCCTTCTTCACTGGACCCCAAATCTAAGTCTGTAGAGAGTGGAACAAGGGGAAAGATCTCATTTGATTGCGCCATAAAACTGGACTACAGTAGTCTTATTGCAGAGGATCCCTTGTAAACAATATCTCATTAACAGTGATCACATGGATGAGAGTAACATCCTGCAGTACCTGGATTTGGAGTGCAGGGCACACAGTCATTCTGTGTCACATGTAGAAAATGAAATACAGCCCGTACGCAGACAAAGATGTTCTTTTCAATAAGTTATCACTTCAAAATGATAAGAAAATGAGTAACGAGAACTGTGATGTGCACCGGTTTTGCTACGTACCAAAAGAGAACAAGTAACAGATGAGGTGCTATCCTGATGATCCTGTTTTGCAAATTTCAGTTAGAGTGAAGACATTGAATTCGGTAGGAAAAAATAAAATAAAAGAGAACATGAAACTAGTTATTATAAGGAATGAACAAATAGTTAATCTGCAAACATCTCAAACAGCTTACTTTTCGCTGGAACATTCGATCTACAATAGACCTTTTCATTCCCTGGTAAATATAGCTGTGCTGGTGGGTACAGTAGGTTGCAAGTGAGGTGAGAGCCACCAGTTAAAACACATTTATGTAATGGAAAAAACCCATTTACATCCAGTTGGGCAACAGTATACTATGCTCATCAATTCTGAAAAAAAGGGGGGTAACTAAGATAAGATACAGCTACATTGCATTTGGAAAGAATTCAGACCACTTCCCTTTTCCCACATTTTTACGTTACAGCCTTACTCTAAAATGGATTAGACAAAACTATTTCCAAACAATACTCGAAATTGAGCTCAGGTGCATCCAGGTTTCCATGAACCATCCTTGAGATGTTTCTACAACTTGAAGTCCACTGGTGGTAAATTCAATGGATTGAACATGATTTGGAAAGGAACACACTTGTCTATATAAAATGTATAAAAGGTTCCACAGTTGACAGTGCACGTCAGAGCAAAAACCAAGCAATGAGGCCAAAGGAATTGTCCGTAGAGCTCAGAGACAGGATTATGTCAAGGAACAGATCTGGGGAAGGGTACCAGATCTGGGTAGCAGAAGGTTTGAAGGGAAGGGAAGCATTGAAGGTGCCCAAGAACACAGTGGCCTCCATCATTCTTAAATGGAAGAAGTTTGGAACCACCAAGACTCTTCCGAGAGCTGGCCACCCGGCCAAACTGAGCAGTCGGGGGAGAGGGCCATGGTCAGGGGGGTGACCAAGAACCAGATGGTCACTCTGACAGAGCTCAAGAGTTCATCTTTGGAGATTGGAGAACCTTCCAAAAGGACAACCATTGCTGCAGCACTTCAAATCAGGCAGAAGCCACTCCTCAGTAAAAAGGCACATGGACAGCCCGCTTGGAGTTTGCCAAAAGGCACTTAAAGGACTCTCAAACCATGAGAAACAAGATTCGGTGGTCTGATGAAAACAATATTGAACTTCTTGGCCTGAATGCCATGTGGAGGGAACCTGGCACCATCCCTACAGTGAAGCATGGTGGTGGCAGCATCATGCTGTGGGGATGTTTTTCAGCAGCAGGGACTGTGAGACTAGTCAGGTTTGAGAGAAAGATGAATGGAACATTGTACAGAGAGATCCTTGGTGAAAACCTGCTCCAGAGCCCTCAGGACCTCAGACTGGGGCGAAGGTTCACCTTCCAACAGGACAACGACCCTAAGTACACATCAAAGACAATGCAGGAGTAGCTTCGGGACAAGTCTCAATGTCCTTGAGTGGCCCAGCCAGAGCCCGGACTTGAACCCGATCGAAAATCTCTGAAGAGACTTGAAAATAGCTGTGCAGCGATGCTCCCCATCCAATCTGACAGAGTTTGAGAGGATCTGGAGAGAAGAATGGGAGAAACTCCCCAAATACAGATGTGCCAAGCTTGTATTATACCCACGAAGACCTGTGTAATCACTGTTAAATGTCCTTCAACAAAGTACTGAATAAGAGTTCAATCTTAGTTTCATCAGACCAGAGAATATTGTTTCTCATGGTCTGAGTCCTTTAAGTGCCTTTTGGCGAACTCCAAGCAGGCGGTCATGTGACATTTACTGAGTAGTGGCTTCCATCTGGCCACTCTCCCACAAAAGGCTGGTTGGTGGAGTGCTGCAGAGATGGTTGAACTTCTGGAAGGTTTTCCCACCTCCACAGAGGAACTCTTGAGCTCTGTCAGAATGACCCTCGGGTTCTTGGTCCCCTCCCTGACCAAGGCCCTCTCCTCCCGATTGCTCAGTTTGGTGGCTAGCTCTAGGAAGAGTCTTGGTGTCTCCAAACATCTTCTGTTTAAGAATTATGGAGGCCACTGAGTTCTTGGGAACTTTCAAAGCTGCAGAATTGTTTTGGTACCCTTCCCCAGATCTGTGCCTCGAAACAATCCGGTCTCTGAGCTCTACGGACAATTCCTTCGACCTCATGGCTTGGTTCTTGCTCTGACATGTGCCTTCCCAAATCATGTCCAATCAATTTCAAATTTACCACAGGTGGACTCCAATCAAGTTGTAGAAACATCACAGGGATGATCACTGGAAACAGGATGAACCTGTGCTCAATTTTGAGTCTCATAGCAAAGGGACTCAATACTTATGTAAATAAGGTATCAGTTTTAAAATGTTTATAAAATGTGCCACAAAACAAATATTAAACTGTTTTTGCTGTCATTATGGGGTAGCGTGTAAATTGTATTTAAAAAAAAGAAGCCTGATCATTCAGAGAATAAGGCTGTAACGTAACAAAATGTGGAAAAAGTCCAGGGGTCTGAACACTTTCCAAATGCACTGTTTAAAACGTGTCATTCATTACTCATTCTACATTTACAAAACAGAGTAGACAGCCAGCACAGTCTGTCACTAAAATGCTGCTAGCAGTGTGTGGTACTGCAATGAAAAACTGTGCAGTTCATTGATACTTTCGTTTTAGTAGGGTCTGCTCTGTTCTTCAGTGCATTCAGAAAGTATTCATACACAAACTTATTCAACTTTCTTGTTACAGTCTGAATTAAAATGTTTTATTCTCACCCATCTACAAACAATACCCCATAATGACACTGTTTTCAGAAATGTTTTCAAAATTGATTGAAAACTAAATACAGAAATATCTAATTTAAAGAGTATTTACACCACTGACACCACCACATGTTAGAATCACCTTTGGCAGAGGTTACAGCTATGAGTCTTTCTGGGTAAGTCTAAGAGCTTTGAACACCTGGATGTTACAATATTTGCCCATTCTTTTCAAAAATCAAGCTCTGTCAAATTGGTTGTTGATCACTGCTAGACAACAACTACAGACCAGTATCCCTTCTTTCTTTTCTCTCCAAAACTCTTGAACGTGCCGTCCTTGGCCAGCTCTCCCGCTATCTCTCTCTGAATGACCTTCTTGATCCAAATCAGTCAGGTTTCAAGACTAGTCATTCAACTGAGACTGCTCTTCTCTATATCACGGAGGCGCTCCGCACTGCTAAAGCTAACTCTCTCTCCTCTGCTCTCATCCTTCTAGACCTATCGGCTGCCTTCGATACTGTGAACCATCAGATCCTCCTCTCCACCCTCTCCGGGTTGGGCATCTCCGGCGCGGCCCACGCTTGGATTGCGTCCTACCTGACAGGTCGCTCCTACCAGGTGGCGTGGCGAGAATCTGTCTCCTCACCACGCGCTCTCACCACTGGTGTCCCCCAGGGCTCTGTTCTAGGCCCTCTCCTATTCTCGCTATACACCAAGTCACTTGGCTCTGTCATAACCTCACATGGTCTCTCCTATCATTGCTATGCAGACGACACACAATTAATCTTCTCCTTTCCCCTTCTGATGACCAGGTGGCGAATCGCATCTCTGCATGTCTGGCAGACATATCAGTGTGGATGACGGATCACCACCTCAAACTGAACCTCGGCAAGACGGAGCTGCTCTTCCTCCCGGGGAAGGACTGCCCGTTCCATGATCTCGCCATCACGGTTGACAACTCCATTGTGTCCTCCTCCTAGAGCGCTAAGAACCTTGGCGTGATCCTGGACAACACCCTGTCGTTCTCAACTGTAGGTTCATGCTCTACAACATCCGCAGAGTACGACCCTGCCTCACACAGGAAGCGGCGCAGGTCCTAATCCAGGCACTTGTCATCTCCCGTCTGGATTACTGCAACTCGCTGTTGGCTGGGCTCCCTGCCTGTGCCATTAAACCCCTACATCTCATCCAGAACGCCGCAGCCCGTCTGGTGTTCAACCTTCCCAAGTTCTCTCACGTCACCCCGCTCCTCCGCTCTCTCCACTGGCTTCCAGTTGAAGCTCGCATCCGCTACAAGACCATGGTGCTTGCCTACGGAGCTGTGAGGGGAACGGCACCTCAGTACCTCCAGGCTCTGATCAGGCCCTACACCCAAACAAGGGCACTGCGTTCATCCACCTCTGGCCTGCTCGCCTCCCTACCACTGAGGAAGTACAGTTCCCGCTCAGCCCAGTCAAAACTGTTCGCTGCTCTGGCCCCCCAATGGTGGAACAAACTCCCTCACGACGCCAGGACAGCGGAGTCAATCACCACCTTCCGGAGACACCTGAAACCCCACCTCTTTAAGGAATACCTAGGATAGGATAAGTAATCCTTCTCACCCCCTTAAGATTTAGATACACTATTGTAAAGTGACTGTTCTACTGGATGTCATAAGGTGAATGCACCAATTTGTAAGTCGCTCTGGATAAGAGCGTCTGCTAAATGACTTAAATGTAAACATTAAGTCTTGCCATAGATCTACGAGCAGATTTAAGTCAAAACTAACTCGGCCACTCAAGAACATTCACAGTGTTCTTGGTAAGCAACTCCACTGTAGATTTGGACTTGTGTTTTAGATTATTGTCCTGTTGAAAGGTGAATTAATCTCCCAGTGTCTGGTGGAAAGCAGACTGAACCAGGTTTTCCTGTAGGATTGCCTGTGCTTAGCAACATTGTTTTTCTATCCTGAAAAAACAACAAAAAAATGTTTTTTTTTTTTTTTTTAAACTCTCCAGCCCTTAACAATTACAAGCATACCCCTATGATGCAGCCACCACTACGCTTGAAGATTTGGATTTGCCACAAATATCACACTTTGTATTCAGGACAAAAAGTCAGTTGTTTCGCCACATTTCTTTCAGCACTACTTTAGTGCATTGTTGCAAACAGAATGTATGTTTTGGAATATTTGTATTTTGTACAGGCTTCCTTATTTTCACTCTGTCAATAAGGTTCGTATTGTGGAGTAACTACAATGTTGTTTCAGGTTTCTCTTATCACAGCCATTAAACTAACTGTTTTAAAGTCACCATTCGCCTCATGGTGAAATACCTGAGCAGTTTCCTTCCTCACCGGCAACTGAGTTAGGAAAGACACCTTAATCTTTGCAGTGCCTGGGTGTATTGATACATCACCCAAAGTGTGTGTGTGTGTGTGTGTGTGTGTGTGTGTGTGGTACAGAGATGTGGTAGTCATACAAAATTCATGTTAAAACACTATTATTGCACACAAGTGTGTCCATGCAACTTGTGCCTTGTTAAGAAAATGTTTACTCCTGAACTTTATGCTTACCATAACAAAGGGGTTGAATACTTTTTGAGTCAAGACATTTTAGGTTTTCATTTCTAATTAATGTGTAAATATTTTTTAAAACATAACTCGACTTTGACATTATGGGGTATTGTGTGTAGGCCAGTAACCAAAAATCTCAATGTAGTTAATTTTAGATTCAGGCTATAACACAACAAAATGTGGAAAAAGTCAAGGAGTGTGAATACTTTCTGAAGGCACTGTACATTTTGGGCGTTCAGACAAAGGAAAGGGGATACCTAGTCACGTCTTCAGCACCCGGGAACAGTGGGTTAACTACCTTGCTCAGGGGCAGAACGACAGATTTTTACCTTGTTAGCACGGGGATTCAATCCAGCAACATTTCGGTTACTGTCCCAACGCTCTAACCACTAAGGCTATCGTTAGAAAGATTAAGTTCTCGTCTATTTCAGTCAAATAATGTCTAAGCGTTACGGTATCCATATGACCGATTCTGTTGGACCAAAACTCAAATAGAGAGTTTAAATGGCTTGTTGTCAGAAAGGAAGAAGTCATCTTTCATCTTTTCTGTGAGTGGGAGGGGCTTGGTGTCTGTGTGCGAGTGGGAAGTTGCACAGTGCACACAGCACAGAGGGTGTCGAAACCAAAGACACAGAACACTCATACATTATATATATATTTTTAAACAAACTTCGATTTCTGCGATACAGGCATTTGGAACTTTGCTCTAAAACATGAATTCAAATTAATTCCATGTCGCCCAGCCCTACAAACTGAGCCATTTTGCCTTTACATTGCACCTTCATTGTCTCACCTCAACCTACCTGCATTAACAGTCCCACAAATGCTTGTAAAATGTCAGACCCTGCAGACTGAAAGAGCCCGATTCCTTTCTGAACCGTAGAACCTGAACCTACTTGATTGTGAAGACCTAGGCACAGCCTAAAGGGACGTCATTCTGTCACCTGACTGAGCCGAGAGCTAAGTAAGCAGTGCATGCTCCAGAGGTACCCTCCTCCTCGCTGGCACTGACTGATAAAACATATCTGTCACACACACACTGGTGTGGACATACCAACAAAGCATGTTTTTTTTAACATCAGCAGGCTCGTGACCCATTGGCCTCAGCTCAGTCTGGCTCTGTGTGCAGAGTCACACAGGGCAGGCTTAGCACCTCAGTCCTGTCATGTGACTACCATGCATCTGATCTGAACCTGCAACACTCAAGCAAAGGCTTAAAACATCATCTCTCAAAGTGAATACTTCCCATCTCAGTGACGTAAGGAGGATATGAGGAAAGAGTGAGGATCTGAGTGACGTTCTGGGGAAGAGTAAAGGTTGAGTAGTTGCATGTGCTGGTCTCGAGAACCCAAGAAGCCTGATAACTTCCCTATTAGGGGTTCTCAGATCAACGTATTGACCACAGCACCATGTTAACTACAATCCTATGGCTCTGTTTTAACATTTAGAAACGTTAATAATCCTCACCATTTCCCTCACAAGGCAAAAAGGGACGTTCACTGACTCCAATGTAGTGCAAGGGAATTGGAGTCATGATAAGGGCAAGAGCTAGTCTAGCTGTAATGTTCTGACAGATAAGCCTGATATTATCAAAACATGTGACATTCAAAGCCAATCTATCCAGCAGTGAATAAAAACATGTTTCTCAAACTATTTATTGTTAACTGTGTGAATCACCAACACTGATCGAGGACCAGTAGAGAAGAACTAGCCTATCAGATAATTTTACCAACACATTAGTAATCACGCATCAAAGCAGAAACTTTTGAATTCCAGATAGCCAACTAACATTACTGGTGAACGGTAGCAGTTTGCCTTAACTGTTATCTTTACAGAGATTAAGCTAGCAAGGCAAGCAATTAGAATATAGTGCTGAGCGATGAAACAACATTTATGTTATTTTGGGGTTATTAAAACAAAGGTAGGTTTAATTATTTGAATTCCATTTTGTTTCATTTCAGTCTTCGGGACCCCAAGGGGTGCACGTTTTGGTTTTTGCACTAACACTACATAGCTAATTAAAATAATAAATTTGATCATTTGATTCGTTAGTTAGGATAAAAAAACAAAACATGCAGCCCTCGGGGTCACGAGCACAGAGTTTGGGAAACGCTGGTGACAAAGTGTAGTTTGTCAACTGGAGGTGCACACAGCAAATGGATCTGTACAAAGAAAAATATATTAAGTGCATATTTTTTATTTGAACTATTATTTCTCTCTGATATGAAAGGGGCATATTGGCATACGTTTCAAAAAACATTTTGCAAAGCGATGATTAGTGTCACAATTGTTGTTTACACTCAGCCAACCTTGGCTGAAGCAAACAGCTGAAAACCCTAGAAGGGCTTTCAAGAGCTAACTAGCTAGGTACACTATAAATACACAAAAGTATGTGGACAGTCCTTCAAAAATGTGTTGATTCAACTATTTTTAGCCACACCCATTGCTGACAGGTGTATACAAATTGAGCACACCGCCATGCAGTCTCCATAGACAAACATTGGCAGTAGAATGGCCTTACTGGAGAGCTCCGTAACTTTCAACATCATAGGATGCCACCTTCCCAACAAGTCAATTTGTCAAATTTCTGCCCTGGTCAATTGTAAGTGCTCGTATTGTGACGTGGAAACAACGGCTCAGCCACACAAGCTCACTGAACGGGACCGCCGAGTACTGAAGTGCATTGTACAGACTTTTTATGTGCTCAGTTGCAACACTCACTAGAGTTCCAAACTGCATCAACAGCACAATAACTGTTCATCGGGAGCTTCATGAAATGGGTTTCCATGGCCGAGCAACCGCACACAAGCCTAAGATCACCATGTGCTGGAGTGGTGTATAGTTGGCCGGCATTGGACACTGGAGCAGTGGAAACGCGTTCTCTGGAGTGATGAATCACGCTTCCCCATCTGGCAGTCCGACGGACGAATGTGGGTTTGGCGGATGCCAGGAGAATGCTACCTGCCCGAATGCATAGTTTGGTTTGGTCGAGGAGGAATAATGGTCTGGGGCTGTTTTTCATGGTTCAGGTTAGGCCCCTTAGTTCCAGTGAAGGGAAATCTTAATGCTACAGCATACAACAACATTCTAGATGATTTTGTGCTTCCAACTTTGGGGAAAGCCCTTTCCTGATTCAGCATGACAATGCTCCCATGCAGAAAGTGAGGTCCATACAGAAATGGTTTGTTGAGATCGGTGTGGAAGAACTTGACTGGCCTCCACAGAGCCCTGCCCTCAACACCATCAAACACATTTGGGATGAATTGTTACACCGACTGCGAGCCGGGGCTAAATCACCCAACATCAGTGCGCAACCTCAATGGAAGCAAGTGCCCACAGCAATGTTCCAGCGCCTAGTGGAAAGCATTTCCAGAAGAGTGGAGGATGTCATAGCAGCAAAGGGGTGAACCAACTCCATATTAATGCTCATGATTTTGGAATGAGATGTTCAACGAGCAGGTGTGCACATACTTTTGGTCATGTAATGCATGTTAAAGGCCGATTCGCGACGTGCAATAGAAAAATAGCAATTTCAAGTATTATTGGATAACTAGCTAACTCAAGGTTAATATTAGTTAGCGAGACTAATCATACACGTTTTATTAGCCAACTACGTTAACGTTAGTTAGCAGGCTGGCTAATTATCCAAATATCCATTCTCTGTTTCTCATGTTAACTGTCAACAATTGATACAGACAATTTTGTACCCGATTGGAGTTTACCACGTTAGTTAGCTGGCTAAATTGGGTAGTTGTAGTTTCCTCTTTGAGCCATCTTATAACGTAGCACACGTTAACGTTACGCCAGTTTGCTAACTAGTAGCGGCGAGCTAGCCTAGTCCAGTCAATCGAAACAATATACATCACATGGCTAGTTAGCGGCTAACGTCAGTTAGTTAAGCTGTGAGAATGCTATTTTCTCGTTATGACTTTGACAGGTCAAAATAAATATATTGCTGTTTGGGTACGACGTAGTTATGCTTCCTCCAGTCCTAAAGTTACAGTTAGTTAGTAATCGTAGTCAGAGCTGGCCATTGCTTGCTCTTTCTGGAACTGTTTTTGTTGTTGTTATGAGGGCGGACCCCAAAACTGAGGCCTCTGTCAAAACACACCGAAGCAGGAAAACAACCGGCGGACTCACCAGAGAGAAAGCAATGACAATAGAAACGTTAATGATCCAGTTGAAGATCCGTGCACTGGGTTTGCAATAAATTACACGTTAGGAAATACATTTGTCATATCCGAGGCCAGTTTCAATACGTCCCGTATAAGAATCGAGTCGCCATCGCTGCGAATCGCCAACCCAATATTATACGTGACGTGGTACGCAACGTAACCACGTTTATTTGAATGTGGGGGATGGGTACGCAAACGAATCACATGAGCATGTAAACAAATAAATAAATGCAAGCTTTACGCTATCCGGTGTCGTTGGGACGTTCATACCATAAGCCCTGACACCTATCATAACCTTAACCGTTTTAAATGTTAACTTCAATTGGGTAGCGTCAGTTGGGACGTCCCAAGGATTCGGTTGAGACTTTTCCAAGAAAAGTACACCGTTTTTAAACCTATTTCTACCATCTTTGTTTACATCTGTCTTAACGTTACATACATTTTTCGTAGGCCTACACTTATACTAGGCCACCAGAGAGAATTTGTCATTGTAGAAAGCCAGCATTGACCTATTTTTCTATGCTTTTGTGCATGTTGACACCAACTTAGCATTGAGAAACGATCAAGCTGAAGCACTAATTTTGATTTGATTGATTTTAATTTATCATCAATAACTACTGCCAGAAAAAAATACATTAGAATATGATATTTTCCCTGTGTGTGTGCGCACTCCAAAAACTGAGACCAATTTGTGATGCCTAAAGTGGTAACAAAAAACACAACACACATAGGATCTTATTCAATAATGTATTGGATGATGGTTTCATACATATGTGAATCCAAGACACTTGGTATATTTTTGTCCATTCCTTAACAGCTTCCAATGCCTTGAAACATGAGATGAGATGTTAGCCTTTTGAGCACCTCATCTGTATTAACAGCTTTTAATTACAATAATTTTGACAGGAGAGGTGACGCATATTGTTAAACAACATTTGGAATCCCTTTATGATCAAACCCAAATCTCATAGGTAATTCAGTAAAACAATCACATCTTTGCTTACCCAAGTACTCAACCACTTTACACCTTTTAGTGACAGAGGTCCATGACCATCAAATCACAATCTATCAACAAGGCCAGAAAAATCATGAGGCTTAATTGATATGGGATAAAAAGTCATTTCTAAATGTCTGCTTTTTACTTCGGGATTTGGGATAGAAAATTTCAGAGGGACTTTGTTTAGTCTGGTTTTCATTCAATTCACCATCTTATTCACACATTACTAAACCAGTCTTGTGAATACTACAAAGAGTCAATTCAGTCAGTTGAATATATAACACATTGTGTCTGTCACAAAAATTGCCAATTGCAACATGCATGGTTTCACCAGTGTAAAAAGGGATAAGTGCTGATTCAATGTCAATGCGCCAGAACAATAATACAAAACAGTCTATTCCCCTTAAGTGATCAGTATGAAATTGCATGCAAAATTCAAACAGTTAAATTAGGTTTATGTGAATATGTAAAGGTCCATAAGGGTCTGTGTAAATCAATTCCATTTTCAGCCATTTATTTGTCAATTCTTCTGTGTAAGACGATGAGATCTCATACAAGAAATGTTACTTCTAAGTACTCCCATACACAGTATCACTGATATAGAAAATGAGTTGTAAAAATAAAGGACAGTTCATCATAGATTAATATAGGATATCCAGATTCCCCATTTCATCCTTAGAGGTATACAGTGTCATTCTGAAGTGTCAAGCACATACTGTATCTGCTCAGCAAGTATGGAAGAGTCAGTTCTGTCAGGATGTTAGCAATTTTATACTTTTACCTCTCCCTGTTTGCTTCACAAAAACACACTATATTAAATTACCTAACATTGTCATTGTACCAATGGACTACAAAATAGCCTGCCATTTCTCTCAAAAAACAACCATTAGTTTTCCATGTGCATTCCCATAGTTAAAACTTCCATAATCCCATATAACATATGGCAGAACCATTCTGTCTACTGGTTTCTTCTGTTATTATATTCATTAATTATTGTGTTTACCAGTTATGAAAGCGACTGGTTCAGTAAAGCTTTAAGAAGCAAGACTACCCTGAGAGAAGGTCTAAAACATGGGCAAGCTTTCCAGACCAGAACTGGCTCATATGGGTTTTAGTTAAAGGGATAGTTCCCCCAAATAACAAAATTACATATTGGTTTCCTTACCCTGTAAGCAGTCTACGGACAAAGTTCGGCTGCAATCTATGCTTTGGTTTAGTTTGTTGGATGGGATTTATTTATTTTTAGCATTTTTCTGGCATCATGTCCAAATTATCTGAAAATATCTCAAATTTATTGTGAAGCTCAACAAAAAGTTGTCACGTGCACAACTATAGTGAAATTGCTGCTTATAGATGATTTGAACATGTGCGAAAATGCTAATATCGGTAACATGACTTGAATGGGATTTGTGCCACAAATGCTAAAAGGTTAACATTTGGGAACAGTGCCAAGGGAAATAAAGCCAAAGCATGGATTACTGTCCTTCCTTGTCCGTAGACTGGTTTCCTTACCCTAATTTGGAAGAATGATCCCTTTAATAAATCTGTACACTATATTTCGATATAGGCAGCACATTTTGTTCAAGAACATAAGATATAATTTTCAGTAAATGTGTAATATTTATATATCTATACATATACAATCCAAATCCTCTGAACTAGTTAGACAGTGTTTACTACCAATTTCAACGATACAGTAAAGGCAAAGACTCACTTGTGGACACTAAAAATTACATTTCTTGAATCCTCACAATTATTTAAACTAAGTGCTGTAAGTAGTTCATACAAGGTATTGAAGACCTATTCAAATGGTTGAGTACAAAACAGAAGGAAAATACAGAAGATTATAACGAACTGCAAGCATGACAAAACTAATATATTCAATACAGTAGTGGCCAGAGGCAAGGATAATGAGACAATCAATTCCATTTTGTGTCATAGAATGTACATTCTAACTGAATTCAATGTAGTCAAATGTTGGTCACACTGTATCATGTTCTTTCCATCAGGATTCATTGGCATGCTTTCAGATTGTTATTCCAGTCAGACAGAGCCAAACAGAGGGACTTGTCAGTGCTCTATAGTGCATTATCTCTTTCTACAGTATGTTTCCACCATGTAATCAAACCAGAGTTGTTTGAATGACTCAAGACTGTGCTTGCCCACTGAGCTAAGAACAAGATCGACATGAATGCAGGAGGAACAGCATGAGTCTCTGAAAGGACAGAATTAGGATGGAGAGAAAGGGAGCAGAGGATGAAGCATGCTGTCCTTTGTAATCCAAGAGCAGGGGTTCTCAATGTGGTCTTTAAAGAATGCTCATGTTTGCCTGAGACTCCTCACTAGAAGATTATCAGGTTCCATTGTTGTCTGAGACATCACTCAAACATATCTTAATCCATTTATTCAAAGGTTGGAAGGTCATGAGTGTGAATGACAACGCAATCATGGCATGATCTGCATCAACAAAAACTGAGGTAACCAGGTGTGCATTGGCCCGTTATAGTCTGAAACCAGTGATTTAGAGGACGAGAGCAGTCTGAAATAAATCATGTAAACTGTGCTCATGTGTAGTGAGTTTCATTTACTGCCTAGTAAACCTCAATGATAAAAAATAAATACAAAATACACTAAATAGATTCTACATTTCCTTTCTTATTTTTTGCAGATGTTTTTTTTTTCCTCACAAATTTTTGCTCAAGTATATCACAGGTGACTAACTATAGAGGATAACAGGGTCAGTGAAGTACCATGCTACATCTGGTTCAGAAGGCTATTGCAGACAATTCTACAACATGTACAACCACACTTTATATGTTTCTTACAAATGTTTCAAAACATACAACCTTGAATCCAGGTACATACAAGATGTTGAATATTTAGAGTCTTAAAGGACTATCTCTCAGTCAGTAGTAGAATTTCACGGTACTTGACTTAAACAGTCCCGTCTTACAGACAAAATCTGAAAAATTGCTATTCAAAAGGTAGCAAATTTGGTCAGTCTCTTTTTAAATAATTATAGTGCTTTTGATGGCTTAAGACAGGGGTCTTTTTTAATCTCACCCAGTGGCAATCTACACAACTTCAGTGTACATTTCATGACACCATAGCTGCAAAAGTCTTTACGTCAGAGTCCATTAGGTAAAACAACAGCTAGTGCTGTTACATATATTTCAAAGTAGTATCCATTATCAAAAAAACCTAACACATTTATAAATATTTTTTCTTTTCTAAAAGTCCTCTAAGGGAATTTTTCTGTAAGAGTTTAGCTCTGGTTCCCCCGGTTTTCCGAAAAGGGTTATTTATTTAGTGTGATCAGACAGGGAGCACAGGCGTTGAGGAGCCAGGCTCCACTCCATGTGCTCAGGAAGCTTCTCTTTGAGAGTCTCCCATGTGCGGTGCGATTCAGCAGGACTGAGGAAATGTGGAGGGAGGGAGGGGCCTAAAACTCCCACTCCAGGGTCTCCTCCCGGTTAGCTGCTCTTTCCAGCCTATGGATGATATTGTTGAGGTTGGCCATTTTCTCAGTGCGTCTCTGAACACTCTTGTTGGGCTTGGGGCTCTGGATGGGAGGCAGGGAGTTAGGGTCCAGGCTGTGGTTGGTGCTTGTGGTGGGTGGGTTGGGCAGGGATGGGGAGATGGGTGTAGAGGAAGACGGGACAGGGGAGACGGACATCATGAGGCCGGGTGAGGAGGCAGCGGAGGGGGAGTTGAGGGAGACCTCTAGGCTGCTGCGACAGGGCTCCGATGATGCCTTGAAACTGACTGGGTCTACAAAAGACTTGCTGGAGTTGTCACCCTCGTGCCTGGACTGGCTGGCTCTCTGGGGGCCATCTAGGGAGAGCTCCCCATGGAAGAGCCCCTGAGCCTGGCTACTCATCCCTTCTTCCTGCCTCAGGCTCTGAATATAGTGTGGAGCCAGGTGGGGCTCTTGGCAGCCAACCATCAGGTCCCCGTGCTCCGTTTTCAACTGAGGGAACTGGACGCCCATAGAGAAACACTGGATCTTAGACTGTCCGTTGAAGCCCTCCCTCTCCTCCTCCTCTCCCTCACTGGCCTCCTGTTTGACATGAGGCAGTGATGTGTTGGCGCTGAGGGGGAGGATGGGGTGGGGGGTGCGTCCAGTGGGGTGCAGCAGCCCCCTCTCATCCCCGTCTGAGGTGGGGCTCTGTGTTGCCGAGGGAGAGTAGCTGTGGTGTTCTGCATCCATGTCGTTGTCCTGGAGACCCTCCATGAGGACCTCCCGTCGCATCCTGGACCTGCTTAGAAAAACACAACAATCAAACAAACAGTTGGAAGGAGTCGTGCATTTCATTCATCCAAAACAAGCATTCAAGTATTCTGTCAGTAATTCCATGTACTATATTGATCAAATGTCATTATTCTAGTCCCTCTGGGGGTGAGGATCTGAAGCAATGTCTGACCTATAGTTGTGAAACCAGTTGATGACTGTATTGGTTTTGAGGTTGAGCTGAGAGGCCAGTATCTCAATGGTGTGCTGGGATGGGTATGGCTCCAGGAGATAGGCCTTTCTCAGAGCATCCTTCTCCTCAGCCCCCAGCACCACCCTGGGCTTCTTCACCTGGCTGTAGGGACACAGATCTATGGAGACCAGGGCCGGGCTCACACACTCAGAGCTGGCGCTGGGAGAGTCACTATCTGAGCCGGTACTCAGCAGTCCATACCGCCGCTTCAGATAGGCTGGGAGGACAACAGAGAGAGAAAGAATTAGAGAATTCAATGACGACGCACGGAATAACATGAATCAATACATCACACAGTATAGCTGCTGTACATACATCAATGGGTACACTCAGTGCTCTACTGTATATGAGCAGGTACAGCAAATACACATACTGCTAACCCTGATAACAGAACACCAGATACCATGCTGTAAATAGACCAACCTTTCTTCTCCATTTTCTTCATGTCCCTCAGCTTGTCCACATTGTGCGGGTCGTTGAGCCACAATTGCATGCGGACAAAAGGTTCCCTGCCTTTGAGGCTGAGTTTATGCCAGGGCTTGGGCCTGGAGAGCAGGTCTGACACTGAGCCCTGGGTGAGGCCCAGTATACTCTCCCCAAACAGCCGCTGGCCTAGAACATGCACACAAACAAAAAGGTGTAAACACACACCGTAACACGTTTCCCAAACAGAGCACACAAAGTAGATCTGTTTAAACACTGCTGACTTAGTAGACACATGACATAACTAAGAATAAGAGTTTTTCCTAGTCAGGTGGTCAGACCAAACCACAACACATATCAATAACTCACCAGAACATAGACTCATTTCTAAAAACCCATATCCAGATACACCAACAGACTCACCTAGGTTGTTGTCTGTCAGTACCTCCTTGACTTTCTTGGTGATAGCGTATGTGTCCAACTCTGGGTACATGGCCACCAGCTCCTGGATGCCCAGCGGGGTGTGGGGCTGGTGAAGGGAAAGCAGACTGGGGGTGGACTTCCCTCCCTCTGGGTGGGGGTTCACCAGGCCCTCGGGCTGCTGGTTCTCCTTGCTGCTCTCCAGGGTCAGGCTGACGGGCTCCACCAGCGGGCTGGAGTGGATCTCCTCTGGGCTGGGGGGCGGGGAGGGCGACGACTGGGCCGTCACTGGGCTTTTATCTATGGGCGGAAGTCACAAAACATCAGAGAGTAATATAATCAGTTAGAGAAACAGATAAAGAAGCAAAGAGACCTTCTCCATTCAACTGATTGACCAGAACTTAAATGTATACAAACTATTACTTCTATTAAATAAATGTGTCCATGTTGCAATGTGATATGGAGTGGCCCACCTTGAGAGAGGCTCTGGCTGGGGAGCTGGTTGAGTCCTTGTCCCAGCTGATCCAGCAGCCACAGCTGCATGCGGATAAAGGGTTCCCTGCCTTTCTGGGTCAGCTTGCTCCAGGGTTTGGGCCGAGACAGCATGTCACTCACACTGCCCTGAGACAGACCCAGCACCTGGAGAGGACACCAGAAACAGGATAAGAGTCAGCAAGTAAAATAGAGTAAACAGGAGTAAATAGTAAACAGCTATTTCTAATGTGAATATGAATCTCAAGGTGATAAAGATCTTGGGGAGAAAAGTTTGGCTATTTCATACACTCTTTTGCAAGATGAAAATCAGTTTGAGATGTGACAAAATAGTGACTGGCAAATCAACTTGTCATAAGGTGAATGCACCAATTTGTAAGTCGCTCTGGATAAGAGCGTCTGCTAAATGACTTAAATGTAAATGTAAATGTAACTTCACCACATTACTATTTTAAATGTTGCATATCTACAACCACTAGAGGGCGGTAGCACACAATCTATAAAATTAAATAAAGCTTTTGCTCTGGAATCATCTTTTACTTAAAAAGAAGCCTTGCTAATTACTTAGTTGTATGATGCTACAAGGCATAAAAGAGTCACAGAAAAACAATGCAAACCATTTTAGATGAAGCATGGACAGACAAATCAGGACGAAGTAAGGAAGTTAGTACAGCAAAGTAAAGTGAACAAACCTTTTCACCAAAGATCCTCTGACAGATGCCATTCTTGGCCAGCTTCTCTTTGACCTGTCGGGTGAGTTCGATGGTGTCCACCTCGCGATACATGTACATCTCATACTGCTCCGGTGTCAGGGGCGGCACGGTGGGCTTCAGGGTGCGGGGGATATATGATGGGTAGTAGGCCATGCCACGGCCAGTTGACTCTCCACTCACTGACACGTCTGACTCCATCTTCACCTCCACAGACTGCATCATCCCCGAGCCAGTGTCCTCCTCGGCCGCAGACGCCTCCTCACTGTTGGGCAGACACTCTCCGTTCTCCAACCGGGGAAGGGCCGAGGGGCCCGAGGACGAGGAAGAGGACAGGGAGGGAGACACTGAGGTGAAGGGCTGAGAGCTGCCGCTCCCTACGCCGCCCACCATGCCTATGGGCCCCCGCTCCACAGACCAGTGCTGGTCGAAGTAAGTCCCTGCCTCGCCGATCTCTGACTTGACTTTACGGATGATGTTCTGAACGAAGGCGGCAGGGGAGAGGACACTAAGGGGGGTTTGGGGGCTGCTGATGGGGTTGGCCATGCACATAGTCACCGTGCCCCCCTCCTCCTGTTTGATGAAGGTGGGTAGGGGCAGGCCCTTGGAGGGCTCAGGGAGCCCCAGGCGCTTCACTTGGGGCCCAGCGCTGGTGGCAGAGGCCCTACCACAGACCTCCATCTCCATCAGAGCCTGCTGCTGCGCCTGCATCTCCCTCCTGGCCTGCTCCAGGATGTTCTTGATGGTGTCGTCTGAGCTGCTGTCTGCCCCGTTACTGCTCCTGCCCGAGGGGCTGCCCAGGGACGACTTAATGTCACCTGCAGAGCGCACACACAGAGTCACAACACACCTCTATGAATACATACTCCACACCAACTTCAAAAACTTAAACTGCCATCAAAACCAATTGCTGTCAAAATGTATACACCAAAATAATGATAATCGAAATGTCACCTGACCGAGCACAGTTGAATAAAGAGTAGATGTATAACCTGTTCCAGACCCATCTCCTCTCTGGGACTGGATCTCCTTCTTGGCCTGCTCCAAGATATTCTTGATGGCGTCGTCTGACCCAGTTTCAGGAGTTCGGATGCGAGGAGTGATGCTCCCTGCCACAGAGAGGGTAACAGAGAGAGAGAAAGGGGGTGAGTGGGATGGCTGATCAGAGAGCAGTTACAAGGCGTTGCTTTTGACTGGTAGATCAATGGCTGCCTTTGAGATCTTGGCATCTGAGGTTGCAGTATACGGCAAGTTCAACTTTCAAAAGCTCTGAAATCTGGGGAGAAAACAAAGTTTAAAAGTAACACAACAAACATGGGAGAGGAAGCCATGAAGAAGTTTGAGGCGCAGGCCAATGAGATTAAAAGGTTGAACCGCAGAGAGGTCCAGAAACTACACCACCAGCCTTTCAAAACACACCACATGAGAGACGAGTGGGCAATGCTGCTCTATCCCTCAGCACTAATAAAATCCTGAAATGAAATCACTGCTACCGCAATAAATCTGCAGACAACATTCCGTTTTAGCACATTAAATGCTTTTGAATGAATGCCTGCAATTCTTTCAGTTTAGAAAGTGAGTTTTCATGGCTGGACACTGTGATCATGTCCAGTATTTCCTGACACACCCAGTGATCTGCTGTTATATCTGTGGTTCAGGATAACCACTGTCCAGTCCACTCACCTCTCTGTCGGACCTGGATGGTTCTGAGGGCCAGAATGTTCTGCTCATCAGACAGGAACTGTTTCATCTTGATGAAGGGCTCCTTGCCTTTCACTGTCAGCTTCCTCCAGGGCTTGGGCCGGGCCAGGATCTCACTGACCGAGCCCTGTGATAGGCCCAGCACGTAGTGACCAAACACACGCTGGCCAATGTTGTGCTTCAGCAGCTGCTCTTTGATCTGGAAGGCAATATCTGCTGTCTCCAACTGGTCATCATCGCCTGCAGTGGAGCTCCCACTCTCTGATTGGTCGCTGGGCAGGCCAGCCTCAATGCCCCCAGTTCCTGCAGGTCCCTGATTGGTTGACATTAGGGCGGCTTTGGCTGCGTACAGGACGGTGGGGAAGGCCATGATGGGGCTGCCGGCTTCCTTCTTGAAAAGTGGGGAGCAGAGAAGCTGCTTGTGGAGGACGTGGTCCACAGACAGCCTGCCCCCTGAGCAGGGGGACACAGAAAAGGGGCGGGGGAGGTCGTAGCTAGAGGAGGAGACTTCCATGGTGGGAGGACCAGGGCTGGCCGAGGTACGCACATCCACCTGGGAGACTGAGAAGAAGGACCCTGTGGGCCTGCCCCCCTCTCTGCCTGACTCCTCCGATTGGTCCTCATCTGTAGACACAGACACACTCAGTTTGACAGCACTTTCACAGCCACTGGGGTTAAAGCTGCATAGAACCAACACAGACACTACGTGAAGCTTACATACACTGTGTAGTCTCGGGTCTATAAACTACAAAACAGCTTTCAAGAACTATAATTAGATGTCAAATACATACCAGCTGACTTGGAAGGCGAGTCGAGACTGACTCCCTGATCTACAAATAACCTTTGCATCAAAAATAACTACTGCATATGATTTTGTAGATCAGTCAGTCACAATTTACCCATGATACATCACGGTTTTGATGCTCTCGAACGTGGCCATAGACACTGTTGCCTCACCATTGTTGTGTAAGACTCTGGCCTTATCCATCAGGTATTTGTGAGAGGGAAGAAAGGCCTCTTTGTCCAGCAAAAGAGCCTCTGCAGCCTTGGCAGATTCCTGGTGACACATACACACACAGGCTGTTAACCGATGTATCAATTATAGTGGCTGTAGATATCTTTACAATGGATGCTGCTCACTAAGGCATTCGATGGCCCTGCTGTACTTTTCCTTCCTTGACCGCAGTGGAACATTAAGAGGAAAACAAAAGTATATTTTGAAACAAACTACTCTGTTTAATACTGGGCTATGAACAACAACGCAATACACAGCAGACCGTTAGTAAATATCTCACCTGGGATGAGCTACCATTCGCTGAGGCCAACTTCATTACCTTCAGGATACTACAAGAGGGAGAAAAAAAACAGTATGAATGTTATAGTGTTCCTGTATATAAGACGGTGTAAAACATTTAGTAGTCTCTTATCAAGCACTGTGGGTCACCTGAGATCTGTTTTAATCTCGTCATAGTCCATCTGGGATTGCAGTTTAGTTTCTAATCTCTGAAACAGTCAAAGAGAGGAAGCATATTTCACAAAACTCCACTAACAAGAAGGTACCTCTTGCCATTTGAGTGTGTGCAATAGAACATACCTCAATAGCTTCTGTTTTATAGGCCAGCTGGTGTTCCAGCGATATGATCTGATTGGCTGAGGTGTCCTGGACTTCCTGTAGTGAGAACTGCAGTCTCTGTACGTTCTCCAACAGCCTGAGGATCTCACGGTCTTTAGCAATCAGCTTAGCCTCCAACTTGGATGACAACACGCCACCTTTCTCATCCCTCTCCTAAGGGGAAGAAAGGCAGGGTGTGAGAGAAAGAAAGTCAAAGAGAGTAAAAGACGCTGCAGGGTAAGTTCATGAAAAGGTGAAAATTCTAATATTCTGCCATCCAGAATTCCCACACTTAAAAGATCCATGACGTGAAGCTTGACTTGGCTCCCTGTCAATGAATTTGAAGGGGAAGAAATCGAGGAACACATTGATCTAAAGAGGAAGTGGATGTGGTCTTGTTTTACCCCACTAGTGCCCTCTGGTGGATTATAGCTGCCTGGGGTGGTGCTCCGGGCACTGGCCAGCTGCTCCTTTAGCCTTTCCACCTGTCTCTGGGCCATCTCCGCTTTCTACAACCAAACATCACAGAATAACAACTCACACAACAAAACACTGACACAACCAATCTGTCAGTCACTCAGCAGATATACAGCTGAACTGGTCCTGAAGAGAATAGAAACACAAATCTGAGGACAGACCCTCAGCAAAAAAATAAATAGGAGAGGGGTTGAGACAACACCCGCCAGCAGAAGTGTGCATCTACCACTCCATTTTGCTGAGAGGACTGTTTAGTCAGCGCACTTTCTTCCCAAACTGTTTACCTGCTCTGTCACACTCGGGCTGCTAATTAATGATTCATTTTGAGAACATTTATCTAAGAGCTGCTGGCGGAGAAAGAGGGTAGGATTGAGAGCAAATGACAGAGCGAGCAAGCGAGAGAGAGAGCGAGAAGGAAATAGAGGAACAGGAGAAAGAGAGAGAGAGAGAGAGAGAGAGAAGAGAAATCACTAGGAAGGAAAGATAGCAATCAAGGCAATGAGGTAAGTAAGAGCCCCAGCTCATGGCACTCCGACATCAATCGCGCTCGGCAGTCTCTCCTGTCCTCTACTGAGTGTTGCCGTGGTGCCGTGGAGCACCCACAGACGGGGGCCAGGTTTTTCTGTCTCTAATCACAGGGGCTCAGGGAGTGGGAGGCAGGGGAGGAGGCGGCATGGGGGCTGCAGGATGCAGGGTGTCTAATTAAAACAGGAGGCTTGATTACAGGAGTGATTACCTTAACGAATGAGCATCTCAATCAGAGGGCTGCCTACAGGACGGCAGGTCTCACTCACCTGGTTCGCCGTCTCAAGGTTCATCATGATCACGCTGACCTCCTCTACCCTGGAACACACACAGAACCAGCCAGTGGGTTACTGAGAGGGCCATCTCATAGTCTTCACACAACATCAAGAAAGCATCCGTCCTCACATAGCGCCCTGGACTGCCTGTCTGACCCCGACTCAGAGTTCTTTGGAGATTGCATCCCAACATGCCTCCATACATCTAACAATCAGAAGTCTAATTTAAATAGCAGCTCAGCCAGATTATTCATGAGGTTTGTTTGAAGTTCAACAGTTTCTTTTTAGACACATGGGACTTGATTTTCAAAAGGTGGAGAAAAATGAATTAATGAGGATTGTGAGATTGATTAAAATATGCACATAGATTTCTGGAATTTTTCAGGACAAAGAAACCCCTTTCCGTTTCACCAAATGTGTTTTTGAGAGGAAATCAGAGATCTTGTTCACTATCAAACAAACTCTTTTCAAACCAACCATGTTCTTCCTCACCTCCGTCTGCCCCCACAGTGCCCTTCATCTCACTGCTGGTTATTATGGGCTTGCTTTAGGAAGATGAATGACACAAACAACTTAACTCATCACCCATTCTGAATAGTCACAAAGCATTGCTTTCCAACATTTTGTGTGGTTAACAACAGTTAGAACCCCAAATTCAAGACCTTTAAAATGCCCAATCACCCAATATTTAGCCATATTAATTAGTAGTAGTGTTGTGCTGGTGTACAGTCCAAGACTCATAGGACTCTGGGCAGTGTCCAGGCCACGCCAATAAGCCTATGATAGATGGGACCACACTGACAGAAAAAGGAGAGGTGTCACATAGATTTAATGAACTTGTGCAGCATGGAAAAATGCTTTATATTGATTACCTGTTCAGATACTCAAAATCAGCCAAAGTAGCCAAATTACCCTAATTATCAACACCAAGGAAAAAGTCAGTGAGAGTAAGAAGAGGTAAAGTTGGAATCACAGAGCCATGGGGATGAGTCCTGAAAGAGATATAGTGGTGATTATGGGCCAGGGGGTTGTGTATTTAGTATTCCTATTAGACTACTGCAGTCAGTTGAGGACAACACCCACTCATATGTCAACCCCTATAGGATGTATAACTCATTACCTATTCATTAACTACAAACCCAGCCATTCACAAATGAAGCACTGGCCCGGTGGCCCAAGCACCAACACACAACCATCCTTCCTCTTCCTCACAGGGAGCTAAAGAGCTGTCACTGTGAACAGCTGCTGAACATGAGAGGGGAGTCAAATGGAAAATGTTTCAAATCCAGCAGAATGGATGGCGGTGGGTCTGGAAACTCCAGTTCAATTGCACCATGGATTAAGTCTGGGAGAAAATCCATTAGCACCGGCTCACTGTGCTCTGTCCGCAGCACTACGCAAACAAAGGATTGTTTACTTTTAATGTGTATCGACATCCTTCATACAACTTCAGATTCATTTCAACTGTTGAGCTGGATGCATAGCGCTCACAGATCCAGGACAAGGTAGAATATTTCTGGAGCAATATTTAAATGGAGCCATCCTTCTTGAGGCTCTGGCTGCAGACAGAGGAGGCCAACACAGAGTCTCCCATCCATAGACCTGCATTAGTCGGTGAGTCACACCACGGTAACGTCCAAAATGGTTCCCTATATCAGGGATCATCAACTACATTCAGTAGAGGGACGATTGTTTTTCTTAAGCGGATGGTCGTGGGGGGCAGAACAATTTGTAAATAATTCGTACACTACAAATTGACCGCAAGAAGCCCAAACAGATATCATATTTGAAAAACATAATAATTTCAAACCTTGCTTACATTTGTATAATCATGTCTCTTCAAACCTAAAATCACCTAGAGCTCATTTCCTGGTATAAATAATAAAAACACCTGTGGGATGCCAGTTGGGGAACCCTGCCCTATAATGTGCACTACCTGCCTAGGGCTCTGGGCAAAAGTAGTGAACTATAAGGAAATAGGGTGCCATTTCAGATGCAACCTAGGTCTGTTTTTACAATGGCATTCTAAGGGTTCAGACTGAATATGGGTACAGTACATTACAGTGGGGGAGTGACCATGTGTTGATTCGGGTAGAGCAAGCATGGCTAAAGAGAGAAGGCTGAGCATAGTGGCTGCTGCCAACACACTGTCATTGACACTGACCCAACTCCAGCCATTTTAATAATGGGAATTGATGGGAATTATGTAAATATATCACTAGCCACTTTAAACAATGCTACCTTATATAATGTTACTTACCCTACATTATTCATCTCATATGCATATGTATATACTGTACTCTACATCATCGACTGCATCCTTATGTAACACATGTATCACTAGCCACTTTAACTATGCCACTTTGTTTACTTTGTCTACACACTCATCTCATATGTATATACTGTACTCGATACCATCTACTGTATGCTGCTCTGTACCATCACTCATTCA